>NC_056725.1:804771744-805021221 GCF_019279795.1 Protopterus annectens
TCCCCTAATTAAGGATATTAAATCCTCTGCCAGAGTAAGCATTTGTGAACTAGAAGTGGGCCTGTGTGAGGGGGGCTTAACAGGCACTTATTTAACAGTTTTGGCTGCTTTAGCCCTGGCAAAGGCCTTAATAGACATGGCTGCAGGAGGCCTAGCAGCACCACGTGCTGGGGTAGAGACATCCAAAGGAATGGTGTCTGATAAATCACTAGGAACCACAGTAGTAGGCAAAACTTCTGAGGCCGATTCAACTAAGGTAGCAGGAGCCTCAGTAGTAGTCATGGATTCGGCTGAAGATTGACCGGTTTTCTCGGTTTCGGCCGAAACCGAGACACTCGCTTGCTTAATCGTGGTTCCGGCCAAACCCCCGGACCGCGAGTGTCGGTCTTTTTCTTTGCGTTTTTTAACAATTTGGGAAGTCGGAGGATCCGACGGCATAATGTACGCAAAATCTGAGCCGAAAAACTGTTCAGCAAACTCCGACCGACGCCTAAGCGTTCGTCGGTTGAAGGAAGCACAGGCCGAACAGGCTGCTACGTCGTGGTCTGGGCCTAAGCAAGGCAGGCAGTAAGAGTGGAAATCTTTATGAGGTATTGGTTTCCCACAAGTTAAACAGTTATTGACTTTTTCTGACATCGGCTGAGGCAAGAAAGAGTCCCCAACGGGGTACTTAGCTTTTAGAAGTCTTCGAAGTAGTATTCGGTAGTAGTAATCTCTGGATCTGACCGACCGGCACTTGCGAACAGCTTCTGCTTCGGGCGCCGCGCGGCAAGAAAGACTGAGGAAAATGGCGTCGGCTGATGCCTTTATACCCGAAGACCAGCAGAGATGACGTCGGGTGAAGTGCGACATCAGCCGAAGCCGGACCCAGACTTTGGAATCCGGCCGACCGAAGGGCTGCCTGACGACAGGACAACCCATTTGTTATGACTGCAGATGCATCCTTGAAGGACATGTACAGTTTTGTACCTACCATAAATGTAGATGCTTGAGTGAAAACACTGCAGCAGTCATTACACTTGGGTTATCCTGCCGTCAGGCGGTTCCCCAGTCAGCCTGAGTTCCAAAGTCTTGGTCCGGCGTCGGTTGCTGTTGCCTCCTCCCTGACGTCAGTGCGACAGGGGTATACATGATGTAGCAGACGCCATTTTCTTCAGTTTTTCTTGCCCCAGATGTCAGGTGCCCCCAAATAGGTAGGCAATTCAAATTGCTAATAAAACATACATAAGAAAAGCAAACAACAACTTTCAGTTACCAGCAAATATTCCCCATAGGTAGTAAAGGGTAGAAGGCATAGGTACGTACCAGCAAGTAAGAGGTGAAGGAGGGAGGGTAACCTGGACTGCAGCAGTGTTTACACTCGAACATCTACATTTATGGTAGGTACAAAACTGTACTATGTTCATCGTGTTATACTGCTGCAGTCATTACACTTGGGTGGAATCACAAAGCTGAGGTAGGGAGGCTGGTTCTATAAGGCATTAGGGGTGGCTATAAGGCCCTGCAGAACAGCAGTGGCGAAGCCAGCTCTGGATTTGGAGTATAAAGGCAAATCGTAATGCTTGGTGAAGGTATGCACAGAACTCCATGTTGCTGCTTCCAAAATATCCTTTCTAGGTAACTCCTCTGAGGTAGGCAGCTGAAGTGGCTGTTGCCCTGGTGGAGTGAGATCTAATGCTGCTAGGTACAGGTTTCCCATGGCGAGTATAGCAGAAACGTTTACAATGTACTATCCATTTTGAGATGGTCTGTTTTGAAATGGCTTTTCCCTGTGCTCCTGCAGCATATGCTACCAATAATTGTTCAGATTTTCTGAAAGCTTTGGTTTTGTCCAAATAGAAACGTAACTGCCTGTGAATGTCCAAAGAATGTAGTAGTCTCTCCCCTTTGTTCTGTGGTTTTGGATAGAAGTTTGGCAAATGAATAGTTTGGTTTAGAGCCACACTTGATACCACCTTTGGCATAAACGTAGGGTTAGTTCTTAAAGACACCCTGTCCTGGTGGAAAATGAGGAAAGGTTCCACTGCCATTAGTGCCTGTAAAACTGAAACTCTTCACACTGATGTTATTGCCAGTAGCAGAGCAGTTTTCCAAGAGATGTATTTTAATTCTGCTGTGTTAGCTGGCTCAAAAGGAGGTAAAGTTAATTTTTCCAAAACAAAGTTGAGGTCCTAAGTTGGGGTAGGTGCTCTACGGGGCGGTCTTATGTTTTTAGCCCCTCTGAGGTACTGTTTGAGCAAGGGATTAGAAAAAAATGGTGGAGCCGTGTTGTAATGAGCAGAAATGGCTGAGGCATGGATCTTGATGGATGAGAAGGAGAGGCCTTTGTCTAGCATCTCAGTTAAATATTGAAGTATCTGAGGAATGTTTGGGACAAGAGGGTCAAGGCTGTGTGCCTGGTTCCAGGCACAGAATCTTTTCCATTTATCAGAGTAGGCTTTCCTGGTGCTAGGCCTTCTGGCCTCCAGAATGACATCCATAACAGCTTTGGAGAGAGGCTTTGCTTGCTTGACTAAGGAATTTTCCATGCAGCTAGGTTTAAGGTCTTTAACTGGCTGTGAAGTATCTGATTGTTGTGCTGTGTCAGCAAAAGTGAAATTTGAGGCAAAATCCAGGGTAGTTCTTGTGCTAAGTTCTTTAAGATTGGGTACCATTGCTGGCGTGGCCAGTCTGGTGCAATCAGGATCATCTTTGGCTCTTCTTGCCTGGCTTTTATGAGTACCTTTGGAAGGAGAGGTAAAGGAGGGAAAGCGTATACTTGCAGGTTTTTCCAGCTGAATGAGAGGACATCCACTTTCCATGCTTGTGGATGGTAACTCCTTGTGCAGAATTTCTGTAGCTGGCAGTTCATTGGGGATGCAAACAGATCTATGTCCGGGCTCCACCATCTTTGTGTTATCATTCTGAATACTTGTGGATTCAATTCCCATTCGTGGGGATCCATGATGTTTCTGCTTAGGTCGTCTGCCAGTGTGTTTTTCTCTCCTGGCAGGAATTGTGCTTGCAGATGAACTTGGTAGTCTAGAGCTGTGTTCCACAAGGTCATGGCTTGTCTGCAGAGGGGGTAGGAGTGCGTGCCCCCTTGCTTGTTTAAGTACCACATAACTGTGGTGTTGTCTGTCTTTAGTAGTAGTTGTCCTGGATGGAGCAGGTCCTTGAAAGCTATAAGTGCATTTTGTATAGCTAGCATCTCTTTTTGATTGATGTGAAGATGCCTTTGCTCTGTGGGCCACTCGCCCCGAATACATTTTCCTGCCATGTGTGCTCCCCAGGCGTAATCCGATGCATCTGTTGTCAGTGTTTGCCTGGCTGTGGGTTGAGCAAAAGGCTGTCCCTTGTTGAGGTGACAAGCTTGAGCCCACCATCGAAACTCCTGTTGAAGGCAAGGAATTAGTGGTATAACTGCTTCCAATCTTTGACAGTGCTGAGACCATACACTCTTTAGGTACCATCGTAGTTTCCTCATATGCAGTCTGGCATATGGAATTAGTAGTATGCAAGATGCCATGTAGCCCAATGCCTGCAGAATTTTTCTTGCAGGGAGTAGAGTCTTTGTTGCCATCAATTGAAAGTATTGAGTCAGTTGTCCTTGCTTGTCTGGCGTGAGATAAGCCATCTGGGCCGTTGTGTTCAAGCTTGCACCCAGGAATATTATTTGTTGTGAGGGCACTAGTTTTGATTTCTTTTCGTTTACTGTGTACCCCAGGCAACTTAATAACTTTTTTACCAATGCCAGATGCTTTAGAAGAATGCCCTTGCTCTCTGCTTGAATCAGGCAGTCGTCCAGGTATGGATAAATTTGAATTCTTTTTTTCCTGCAAAATGCAATTACTGGTGCCAGGCACTTTGTGAAGACCCTGGGCGCAGTAGATAAGCAAAAGGGCAGTGCAGAGAATTGATAGTGCATTGAACCAGCTAGAAATCTGGGGAATCTTTTGCAGTTTTGTCTGATAGGGACATGCAGGTATGCCTCTTTGAAGTCGAACGTCACTAGCCAAGCTTTCTTGCCCAGCATGGGAAGAAGCAGCTGTAGTGTCAACATTTTGAATTTCGGAACATCCAGGTAAGTGTTTACAGAAGAAAGATCCAGAATGGGTCTCCAGGCTTTGTCCTTTCTGGGAACCAGAAAGAGTCTTGAATAAAATCCTTGTCTTGGCTCCTGTAATGGTACCTTTTGAATAGCTCTCATGTCCATCAGTGCTGTAATTTGTTTTTGAGCCTCTGCCCATTGATTTGGTGGCAGATTTGGCATTCCTTTTAACCTTGGCAAAGTGTAAAATTGGAACCTATAACCTTGAGATACAATGTTGAGAACCCATTTGTCTTTGGTGATGCAATGCCAACTGTGATAGAAAAGTGCCAGTTTTCCTCCTAAGGGGGCTGCCAAGAGAGAGCTGTTTGGCAGCTGTAGTGGGAAGTCATTGAGGCTGCTTTTTATAAGGTTGTGGCCTGTCTTCCCCTTCTTTCTGGCCTGGTGTACTCCACTGTCGAGGCCTGTAAGGACCTTGTGCTTGACCTCTACCTCTTGGACGTCTGTATCTGCCTCTTTGAGGTCTGTCTGTGACTGGAAAGGACCAATTCTTTGTTGGCCAATTTCTGCTAAAACGAGGAGGCTGAACCTGTAAGAAATCCTTCACCGTTTGCATGGATTTTGCCTTATCCTCCATTTTCTTTAATACCGCCTCTGCCTTAACTCCAAACAACACATCCCGCTGCAAAGGTGCATCCAATAATTTTGCCTTAACATGATCTGGCAACGCATGTTCTTTTAACCAAGCATGCCTTCTAATGACAGAGCCTGTAACTGTTGCTCTACAGGAGGCCTCTAAGAAATCAAACCCACATTGCAAAGTATGTTTTCCCACTTGTTCAGCTGCATGCAATAAATCCTGCATTTCTTTAAAATTAGGAGAATCTGGAAGCATCTTTTGTTTCAATTGAGACATCAAAAATTGCTGATATTTTAGCATGTGAAACTGGCAATTTAAGGCTCTCATTGCTGAAGTTGCAGACGTATATACTTTCTTTCCCCATCTGTGTAATGCTCTGGAATCTCTGTCAGAGGGAACTGGGTTTTTTGCTGATGAGGCCTTCATCCCCCTTGGGTCCCTGAGAAATAGTTTCAGAGTCAGCAACAGGGCTTTTATACAGAAATTTGTGAGAGTCAGGGACTCTAATACCTATCAGGTTTAACTGGGGCTGGGGTAAGGAGTCAGGGTTTAAGCTGGATTCAGTGTACACATCATCCACAATATCTAACACTGGCGGAATAGCAAGGGGTCTGTGTTGAGGCAATAAAAGGAAGTCTCTGACCCTTTTCTTGGATTCTGTGTAATCCTGGCCTTCCCAATGGAAATGCGCCCTCATGGTATGAAAGGTCTACCCAAAGGAGTAGTGCTCAGGCGGAGAGGCTGATGGAATTGATTCCTCAGCATCAGAATCCTCATAAGGGGGTAAGGAATATCCTAGGTCTGAGGATGAATCTGAAGAAATGGACACCTGGTCGGAAGATTCATAGTCTGCATCCTGTCTGGGCCTTTTATCAGGAGGGGGATGGGACCCCCTGGATCAGGGTGATTAGGTCTTCGGACATTTTGAGCATTTGTTTCTTAGGCATGGAAGCCTGTCCTGGAGGAATGCTGTATCTGTTTCTTTGTTTTTAAGGGGGCCTTAGACTTAACAGAGGGTTTAATGGTTAACTGGGTAGGTCTGAAGACACCCTCTGAAGCTGTGGATTGCTCAGCTACTTTGGTTCCCTCAGAAGGGTTAGCTTCAGTAGGCTGAAAACAGAAGGCCCAGCCAGCTCCACGTGGGAGTCGGAGGCAGTCTGTGGTTCTGTGGATGCAGTCGTCGGGGGCTGCGTAGGCGCCTCGCTGAAAACCGGAGAACCGGCGACCGGCCTAGAAGAGGCCTCGTCGTCAGTTTTGGGCCTCGGATGCCTGTTCTTGTCTTTGCGCTTTTTATGGAATCCGGTCGTCGGAAGTTCCGACGGCATGGTGTAATTGAATTTTCTGCCATAATGTCGAACAAAATCAAACCGACTTTTAATAGTGCGCTTGTTAAACCTAGCACAAAACCGACAACCAGTGACGTTGTGGTCTGGGCCTAGGCATGGAATACATTAGGAGTGGAAATCCTTATGAGGTATTTGCTTCCCACAAGAAATACAGTTAACTTTTACTGACATCGGTCTGAGGCAAGAAAAAGTTTCCCCAATGGGGGTACATAGCTTTGTAGAAGACTTCGGTTCTGGATTCGGAATGAAAATCTCAGGAGTCGGCCGACCGGCACTTGCGAACTGTTTCTGCTTCGGGCACCACGTGGCAAGAAAGACTGGAGAAAATGGCATCGGCTGCATCTTATATACCCCTGTTGCACTGACGTCAGGGAGGAGGCGACAGCAACAGACGCCGGACCAAAACTCTGGAACTCAGGCCGACTGGGGAACCGTCTGACGGCAGGATAACCCAAGTGTAATGACTGCAGCAGTGTAACACGATGAACATCACAGTTGTCTATGTACATCAAGGAGATGTAGAATGTACTTTCCCTTACTGGAAAATTTCAGAAAAAACACTGGTAAATTAATGGACTGGTTGATATTTTCAGAAGCAACCTTACACAAAAAAGGGTTACTTTGTATGAAAAGTAATGTAAGGGGGTTTCGCTGAAAGCCTGGAGTTCAGAAATTCTTTTTGTTGAAGTTATTGCTACCAGAAATACTGTTTTCCATGACAAAAATTTTAGGTCACATTTGTCTGACTGTTCAAAGAATTTCAGAGTTAAACCTTAAACTACCATAAGGTCCCAAGGTACCTTTATTAAAGATCTGAGGAGAAAAATGCCTTTCATAAAAGCTTTACATAATCTAGAGGAAGCCAAAAAAAGATTTATTTCCTAAATGGAAGCTAGAGATTGCTGCCAACTGGAGTTTAATTTTAGAAAAACTGGCCCCCTTGATTAAAAAGGAGTGTGATAAACAGGAGAACTGCAAAAGTTGGGGCCAAAAAAAAGTCAATGTTTTTGTTAGAAGCCCAAATAGAAAACCTCTTCCATTTACTCCTATACATTTTCTTGGTGGAAGTTTTTTGGGACACTAAAATAAGGCCACGAACTGGGGAAGAGAGCATGGACTGGGTATGACTGGTAGAGGAGAAATCATGTGGTTAACCTGACGGCTAGTAGGCTGGTACGCTGAATGCCCGATGGGTGAGATGGGAGATCCTGACGAGGGTCCAGTATCTATGGATGACAAAGAAGAGGAGACCATAGATAGGGGAACCAAATTTGCTGGGGCCAGTGACGATTACAGAGCTCTTCAACTTGCTTGCTTCCTGTACAAATTTTGGAATTAGGGTAAGAGGAGGGTAAGCATAAAGGAGACCACAAGGCCAAACATGTAGCAAAACATCTCTCAGCGACTCCCCCTGGGGGAGATCAGAGCAAAGTACTTCCTGCACTTCTTGTTGAGGAGAGATGCAAAAAGGAAGCATAAAGCTTGGCTCAATGCCTGAAGACCACGTTCGCTAAGGACTGGTTTAGAGACCACTTCTGAGGTATCAGAATTGATCTGCTCAGTTTGTCTGCAGCATTTTGGTACTCCTCAGAATATCATCACAATTAGAAAGCTGTCTGAAGAGAATGCCCATTCCCATACTCTCATGGTCTCTCTGCACAGGGGGTAAGATCAGGTTCCTCCTTACTTGTTGATATACCAGACTGACATTGTCTGTCTAAACTGCAATAGTTCCCAGAGGGAGAGATTCTTGAAATGTCTGCAAGGCTAAAAGGACTGCTCTCATCTCTAGAATATTGATATGCAATTTGATCTCTTTTTTTTGGGGGGGGGGGCACATGCCTTGGACCATCAATCCCAAGAAATGCTCCCCAACCCCAGCTGAGAGGTGTCTGTGGTCATTGTGGCCACTGGAATCAGAAGAACAAAGGGTATCCCCAGAAAGATCGGCGAACTTGCATAAAGAAGAGAGCTAAGGGAAGCAGTACTATGCCAACTGGCATCTACTCCAGTGCTTGAAGCACTAATCTCACAGAAGGAGAAAGATGAATGAGAATATCTTGTACTTGATGTCCTAAAAAAGCAATGTGGTGGAGAGGTAAGGATCCCACCAGAGTCATAGTATTCAAGAGCATTCCAATGAATTCCATGCTCTGAACGGGAGCAAGCTGTGATTTAGCAAGATTGATTGAAATGCCCAAGGTGCTGCAAATCTGCAGGAAATAGTCCCTGGCTTGTTGAAGTGCATGCCGAGAGGGGCCAGTGAGGAGCCAATCATCCAAACATGGAAACACCTGGAATCTTAAGAGGCTCAAGTGAGCTGCTACTACTGCTATGCATTTGATAAACACCCTGGGGGCTGTGGTGAGTCCAAAGGGCAGAGCTCTAAACTGGTAATGATTTGCTCCCAGACAAAAGCAAAGATACCTCATGGATCATCTGTCTATTTTACATGATAGTACACATCCTGAAGGTCTACGAAGCACATCCACTAGTCCTTGTGCAGAAGAAGCAGGATGGATTGAGCTGTGACCATTCGGAACTTCACCTTCTTCACAAACTGGTTTAAACCACTTAGATCTAAAATTGGTCTGAGGCCCCTTGTTTTCTTTGGCACTAAAAAGAAGTGTGAGTAAGGTCTGAATCCTGTCTGGTGGGGTGGACCATCAGACTCTCTTTTCTAGCAGCTTTTGTACTTCATGTACTGTTTCCTACCTCTGATTGGATAGATCATTAGGAAGTTTCTTCCTCAGGCAAGGAGGAGGAAAGGAAAACAGTATGTAGTAGCCTCTGGATATTACTCATATCACCCATGAATCTTTTGTGGTATCTGTCCAGGTATCTAGGTGCAAAGAGAAATGACCCCCAACTGCCTCCAGAGTTGAACAGTCGGGCAGCACTTCAGAAGTGCTGATAGGGCCTCTCTGAAAAAAAATCCTTCTCTACCTCTAGGGCAATGTCTGCCATTAAAATTTCCTCCTTTGCCTCTGGAGGAATTTACCTCTCATGAATCCTGGAATGACCCCTGAGATTTACAGAAATACATCTTCTTACCACCTCTCTAGTTTCAGGAGAAGGTCCATTGAAGGGTACAAAACTAGATTCCTATGGCAGACAGGGTTTTTTCCATCTTTTTCTGTGCAGGTAACCGTATCTTTAACTGATGGACCAAACAAAAGTGCCACAAAAGGGGCATTAATAAAAGACGTCTTAAAAGGCACCACAAACTCGCATAGTTACATCCAGGAGCGTCTCCTTATAGCAATACCTTACTCAGCAGCGCGTGAGGTACATTCAGCTGTATGAAAGATTAGCCTCGACGATGCGCTTGAGATAGACAAAAGAGTGGCCAGTTGAGAGGAAAGTCCTTGGAAGTACTCAGTAGACATGGACTCAGTTTGATAATTCCTTAGTCAAATGTCTCAGCAGCCTACTAAAATGTGCCAAATAGTTAAATGACCTCAGAGCGAAGGTAAGCTGATGTGAACACTCACTTTTCAAGTCTGTCCAAAGCTCTGGACTGCCTGTTCGGTAGGTGGACATAACAGCTTTGCTCTGGTGGTGTCGGCAGCCACTAATAAAGAGCTAGCATAGCATCCAACCAGAACTCCTTTGCTCCAGCGAGGTCGGTCTGAAAGAAGAGATAAAAATTTGTCCAGGCGCTTGGGTGTGGGCTCAGTGTCCGGCTCCTTTCATGCCCAGTGTGAAATGAGATCAATAAGTTCATCCACTGGGGGAGCCACCCAAGACATAGATACACCAGCACCAAAAGAATCCAGAAACAGATTCCTCAGGAGGAATCTGGGACAACCATCCACCTTTCTGCTTGAGGATTTCTAGAATATCTCAAAAGAAGATTTCATCAGGAAGTGATCTTGGGGATCCTTCTCCCCCATCAAAATCATTGTCTTCCGTGACAGACTCCATGGGCGAGTGTGCGCCTCCTTTTACACATTCTCTTCCAAGGAACCTACTCTGTGGGATGTTCAGGGAAGGTATCAGAAGATAGGGTGAGTTCCTCTTGTAACTGACTGCCCCTGTGGAGTAGATCTGATGGACTCAGAGCTCAGAACTAGTGAGGGGAAAGGGCTAGGATCCAAGACCTGAGCTGACTGTTCTCTATGAATAGAAAAAACCCTTTCTACCACCCTGAATGCCGATGAACTGGGGGGAAATCCTTTCTTTCCTCCTTGGAATCGAAACTTTCAAAGGAGGCAGGTTGGGGCCACCCCTGGATCCAAGCCTCAAGTGGAAAATCTGATCAGAGCTGTCCAGGGCCAAGGATCCAAGAGGAAGGGACGGATCTGACAGAAACGAAGCAGAACCCAACCCCTCGGATCTGGCACCATCTCGGCTCTGACAGCTGCTCTGATCTGAGGGCACTGGAGCAGAACCAGTCAGGGAAATCACTGGAGTGGAGGAAAGGACTATTCACAGATCAGACACAAACTCTCAGCTCTCGGATCCTGGGACTCCAAAACCATGGATCGGATTGGAGAGGGATAAACAATGGACTTAGGAACACTCACAGATCCAGTAGGGGACAGAACTGGAAGAACCCCATCTAGATCTGAGCTCTGAAGAATTTACGCAACATCCTATCCACATCCACCTCTGACAGACTTCTAGAAGACCTAGAAGATGACTTGGAAGGGGGTCGAGAGTGTTTCTTCAGAGTCTGAAATAGTTGAGTGGGCAGAGGAGGGTAACAGGCTTCACTGCACTCTGGCATACAGCTTCTACAAGCTGAACTGGTTCTTGGATCAAAGGACGTAGGATCCGAAGAAGTAGACAGTAAGGGGGAAAGGACAATAGGAGTCTATCCTTTTGGACCTGATGAAGGCTTTGGATCTCAGGAAGTTCCAGGAGGTTTTGCATCTGAGGTCAGATCGACATTTTTCTATTTTTCCCAATGGCTCTCTCTAATATTTGAAGAAACAGACTTGGACATTTTCAAGAGAGTTTGAGCCCCAGCAGAAGCAGAAAGTAAACCCTGGCGTAGGAGCTTGTTATGCCTGTCCAATAATGCTCTAGCATTAAAAGTTGCACAAATGAAACAGGCTGTGTTGAGATGGTCTGGCCCTAGACAATACACACACTTCTTGTGGGCATCTCAGTTTGGGATCTTATGCCAACAAGAAGTGCACTATTTAAATCCAGTTGGCTTCTCCAACATGGTTACTAGGGGAATACCACAGAGCTAAGGATATAAACTTTTTTTTTAATTAACAGCAGTTAGGCAGAAAGGGAGAGAGAAAAATACCAGCTATGATATTCCAAGGAAAATACCTGAAAAGGCAAGGAAAAAGGAATACCAACAATGATACAAAGACTACTCAAAGGTGAGCAGAGTCTCAAGAAAAATGCAGAAAGAAGATCCAATCCCAGCAACCACCAAGAGGAAGTATATATAGAAAGAACACTAACAAGTTTTAAGAAAAACTATAACAAATTAACTAGCAACTATTAGAAGAAAAAACTGCTTATTATGGTCTAACCACAATGGCGGCAACCGAAATCTGAGGCAATGGGGATGGAGTAGAGCATTATGGGTAGAGGGAGCAGCTCGAGAGCTGGATCTGAAATGTACTATATGCGGCAGAGTTGGATTAGAGGATCGGATCTGAACCCAGGAAGAATAAAAAGGACAACATCAGATCCACAAATACCACTTTTTTTTTACCAGACTCCTCAACCCTGACTATAAATTCTTCCTCCACTCCAGTCGCCTACTAGCTCATTTATTCCCACTAAAGTAAGATGAAAATGCAATGGGAGGGCCATCATCCACAATGGGAGCTGAGATTTGCTATTAAACCCCAACTCACTGTTCATGTCCAGTCAACATTTCTTGAGGTTACCATTTAAAAGGCATAGTCTAGGACTTGCACTCAATTTTGTAAGGGATGCAAGCCTGCAGACACAAGTGTCTCCAAGAGCAAGAGGGTAAAAACAAAGTGTGTCCACTAACTTGTGAGTAGTTGTGCATCTCAAACAAGCACTATGTCCCTCCCACTAAGACAGGCACATGGGCAGCCAGCTTCTCCAGTATTGGGTCCAGTAAACAAAACCCAGTTGTCCGGAGTGCAGTTAGAGCTTTCTTCTTCAATGTCATGGACAAAATGAATTTAATCTCTTCAGGCTACAAAAATGCTCCGGCAAATAATGTCATGTGCACATTCTTCGTCCCTCTTACACCTGTATCTGTTACCATTCCTGATGGCATATAATAGTCCTATGTACTGCTCAGCTAACGACTGTATCAGAGCTTCAAATACCCAACATATCACTCTTTGTATATCAACAGTGTTTGTACTGTACTTAACACACTGTGGCTGCTCTCTCTGTCCCCCTCACATTAAGTCTGGAAATGATATTGTAATGGGGGAGCATATTACTTAATCTGTTACATTTTTACCAAAAGATTTTTGCGTAGCTCCAATTAAACTGCATGACAGTTTAGACAAATGCTTTGGGGTTAACTGTCCAACTACAAATTCATGATTTACATGACAATGGAATTTCAGTGTTGGACAAGTTGTTTGGATACTGCAGGTATATTTTAAAGAGGTGTTTTGGAGGCAAGGCAGCAAAGTTTCAAAGTAATTTTTTTGGTCATTTCTCTGTAGTTGAAAACGGCAACTGTAGTGAGAATGTCGGGTGGGAGAGTGCAGTTGAGTATGCCCTGCCTGCAAAAAACAGTTTTGCATTTTTCACACATGTGCACGCACACTTTTTCCAATGAAATAGCAGTGTTCAAAGACTAATGCAGCTTGTCATTTTGCTTTGTTACTGCAGTAGCCCCTGAACTAGGCTTTGATACCACGACATGAAATCACTGTAATATACTCTTACATTCTGTTTTACTTAAACCCTAGGTTGTGAATAGAAATGATTAGCACTGAATCAGTGCCCCTAACTAGCAAAAAAAAGAAAAATATATATGAATTAATAAATAATAAATTACACAATACATATTTCATCACATGGTGATACTAGATTACTTAAGGTAAATACTCACATAATGCTAAAATGTTTACCAGGATAATACTGGCCACAATTTCACATTCAAGGCAATAGACCATGTAGACATCAGTGACAAAAAAGCCTTGGGGACTTCAGTTAGAGTTAAAGGAGTTAAGGTGGCAAATCTTACTACAAGCAGATAGATGGCCAGGGATAAATGACAGGACATCCATCTCTCCGGTACTGAAATTAAAAGCCTTAGAAAGGAACAAAATATCACAAATCATTTGTTAAGCACAAGCACTTTTGTATGTATTTGGCTTTGGTAATCATTTTAGCACTATGTGAATATTTAACATGAGATTTTAAAAATGACTTTGGTTTTAGTTTTATCCTATTTAGAATCACTCATGACACAAGTATGAAATTAATAATTTATCTTTTAATTACAAGTTTTAGTTGTATTTAAGATGCAACAGTTTCAACTGTAACACAGTCATCAAGGGGTTAATTAATGTTCTGTCTCAGTGTTGCTTGTGGATTTTTATCATTAAATACACCTTTGGTTTATCATCACCTGAGTGATTTGTGCCTGTGAACCTCTGCCTGCCAGCATTTTTATTTATTTAGTTTATTTTGCTGCTTCTGTTTTTTTTGTATTTTACAAATATGCAAAATCGCAACTACTATTACTCAAGTACACCAGAGTGGTATGTAGCAAAGACAGGATATCTTGCTGAACTGTCCTGTCCCTAGTCGGGCCACTGAGCAACACCTTCTTAAAATCATGGACAGATGTGCAGGTCACAACGTCACATATACCCCTGGGCTGAATCACCCAAAGTAAACATTAGTAGTTGCACTTGTTCAATTTAAGAGAATATGCCCTATGCTCACCACATTTTTTTTTTATTTGTCAAGAAAGAAATAAAATGGGGCAGCTACTTCAGTCCGATTAGAAAAAGGAATACATTGATAGCTAAATGTAATGAACAGCTGATCAAATTTCACAATATATTTTATTTTGTCCATATAATATCAGACCTAGCTGTGCAAATACACAGCACACTGAAATCTTCTCCATAATTTCTTACAAAAGAAAAAATCTGACAGTTTTCACTGGTTCAAGGAAATGGCTACAATCCTTCTAGACAGAAACTAAGAGTTAAGTCTCCAGAGCTACTTTACCTGGGTGGTGGAGCTTAGACAACCTTCGGACCCACAGCACATCAAGTGCGCTATTCCAAGTAAAAGCTAAGTCCACATAACTTGCTGTCATAAAGGAAGGTAATACTAGGTTCTCTGGTCAATAAGTTCAAATCCCACAGTGAGAAAAGTATTCTCAAGGAAGGCCCTAAATGTGATAACAGAATCGGCACAGACTTTATGCAACAATAACAGAAAGGTAATACCTGAACATGAAAACAAGACAATCGCATCTTATAAAGGCAGTTAAAAGTGTAGTAACTGCAGAACTGGGCTTTTTTTTTTTTTTTATTCAAGAAGTTGCTTGTTTGCTTATGAGAAGCATCAGACTCCTAGACTAAAACTGCAGACAAACACTATTACCTGCAATGTTTTCAAGGCAAAAGGGGAGAATAGAAGAAGTAGGTTGCTAGGTCTTCTAGTTCCAGGTTCGTCTTCCGTATCACATATTCTCACACCTATGGAGCATGGCATATCTTTGAATATGGGAGGAAACTGGAGCACACAGAGAAAACCCACATGAACACAGGAAGGCTAAGCAGATTTGCATAGAAGGCACCCCAGCCAAGAACCAATAGATGAAAGGGGTAGCCAACCAGAAAAGGGCACTTGAAGTACACAATCAACATAAACTAAGCATGTCAAGTGGAAATCAAAAAAGTAGTATTCCATTTTGGACATCAAACTTACAGGGTCCACATAACAAAAAAGATAAGACAGTATGTGAAAGAAAGATCTGTTACTCTACAAATAGCAGAGCCCTGCTTCACTTGTTTAAAATATACTGGTCAATATGCAAATCAAGTTTGCCTTCTGTATTTTCGTTACATCTTGTCACAATGTAAAAACCGTGACAGAGGCAAAATGTTCCTAGACATTTTAAAGGAACTGATATGGTCAAGTAGGATTTCATGGGGGTATGAATTTTCAAATTTACAAAGGAAACCTGAAAACCTGATCTGTTGAGGGTTATGGTGGGAAAAAAAAAAAAAACAGAATTGTACTTCGTTGGAATTCACAGCAAAACGCAGCTAAGAAACAATTCAGTATTTTAATAATATCAAACAGAACTAAATCATCAAGCACATACCTTCACATTAGTGAAGCACGACATACAGAGGTTTTGTTTGCCTTTTCGGCTTTTTCCCGGTAAGGGGTCGCCACAGCGGAACTCCGGTCCGCTAATGATTGGCAGTAGATTTTTACGAAATGCCGAGGTGCCAGCTCGACTCCCAACCTTCAAAGGCACGCCCATTTACACACACGTCTTCGAACGCTACCCAACCGGGGGGAGGACATGCAGACTCCACACAGAAGGCACTCCCAAGCCATGCCGAAAATCGAACAGGAGAACCTCTTGCTGTGAGGTAACAACACTACCGCCGTACCACCACGGCTACAACATACAGAGGTGAATTACAAAAAAAAGGTGGCGATGGTTTAGTCATAAAATCTGGGGGTCGAAAACAGAGTCCTGAGGGGCTCCATCTACAACAGGAAATGGATGGGCAAGTATGAACCTGTATACTACTTTTGTTATCTTATGATGTCTAACTGGGAAGTCACATTTTCAGTGGAGTCAGAGTGTCCATTTCAAACATACTGCAAAAAAAACGTATTAAAATACATTAAACAAGGATAAAATAAATATATCCATAAAAACTTTAAAATCTTGTATATGCCTTATGAATTCTATACTATGCTGTACTACTAAGCAACTTGGATGTAAAAATTTCTGCTAAACAGTGGATTAACTAAGTTTTAAAGAGAATGATGTAACACAAGCTTTTGAATACAAATGCACAGTATAAAACCCAACCTAAAAAGTTCCGCTCAAGATATTTATACATTAAATAAAAGCAAAGAATAAAATATATGCAAAGGCTGCCCATTTTTATCTTTCTGCTAATTTTTAAAAGTAGGAGTACATTTTGGTTTTGGTTTACATATGCAGATGTGACAGAAGTACAAGTTTGACTATGAACGTAGATTAATGACTGCTAGAACTGCTGACAGAAGAGCATGGGCATTATGCTACAGACCAGAGTACATTCATACACATGGAACACAACAGTGTGCAGATATAACAAAGCATGGGCATCTCCCTACAGAATACGCAAGCAATAACGCCAAACAGAGTGTGTCTGTCACGGTGTAAATAACACCTGCCCAGGGGTGTTATGAGGCCCAGTGACACAGGCAGAGGGCCTCTACACCCCAGGAAGGGTGTTATTTTCACAGTAACACACCCTGGAGAGCATTACTACGCTTAGAGAATGGGCTGTGTGTGAACTGGTTGTGTTTTACTTATTTAATTTTGTTTACTACTATATTTTTTATATATTTTTGATGTAAAACTGCTCCCTCACCTAATGTTGCAAACTTGCTGTAGTATAAATGGTGTTGGAGGAAGTATTTTACATTTAAAATATAGCATTTTCAAAAAAATATCCAAATATTTTCTTCATTTTTTGGGTCCCTTAAGCCTAAAATTTGTGGTTTGTTGCCAGTCATTGGGGATTGCAGGCAGTAAATAATGACATACTTTTGAGTTTTAGACTATTTCCTTCAGAAAACGCATGCAAACACAAATCCTGTTATTCAAGCAACTTTGTGATTTTATAAGAGCAATATTTAAAATCTGTTCCTATTTTTAAGCCTTTGTTCCCCCCTCTGTTTTAGGGTTTATCCAGATTTCTTGACCTAAGAGGTCAACAGATATGCATACCTCTTACCTGCTGCCACTTCTTCATCACTTTCACTCTTTATACACACACACTCTTCCACTTTCATACATGCAAGCATGCACGCATACATTTACACATGAAGACAAAAAAACACACTATTGCGTTTCTTTTAATTTTACACTCGCTTAACAGCAAAAGGACTGCTTAGAGTGTGTAAAATAAGGGCTTGATCAATGTCACTTTCATGCATGCATACATGTACATACACACAGGCACACACTTTTTTTATTTTTAATTTTATTTTAGACTCTCTGAACAGCAAAAGCACTGCTAGCGAAAGTAAAATAATGGCAGACGTTAGTGTTTTTACATTCCAAGCTCCATGGCAGGTTAATATGTTGCTGAGAAGCAGCGGACTTGTTTTTTCTGTGGGTAGTACCCATAGATTAACACTCTGCTGGAGAATATTTTCTGTGGGTAGTACCCGTAGATTAACACCCTGCTGGAGAATATTCATTCTCCAATCAGTGTGCTGATGTACAGGTTTGCCCATTCTCTAAAGTATATTCATATACATGGAAAACAGCAGTGCACAGATGTAACATGGCATGGGCAGTACACTGGGTCTATATTAGAAGCCCGAAAGCTGTAAAACGTGAATACAAGTACATCGACACATAAAGAGCGATGTACAATAATAGCAAACCACGTAATGAATGAAAAGGAAAACACCGAACGGATTTCTTTGGCCAGCAGCGCGATCCTGGGGATAAGGGCATATACCCTTTTCCCCACTGTAGTGAAATCTCGGAGTTGGTATATTTAAGTAGGGGGGTGCGGGGGGCACAGCCCCCCACATGGGGGGTGCAGGGAGGCTTGCCCCCCTGCAAAAAACTGTATTATGTTACTTTAATGTAGTTGATTTAGTTATACCTCTATGGCGCTGTTGCTTAGGGAAATCCGTTTGTTTTCCTTTTCGCTCATTATGTGGTTCTCTATTATTGTTTATCGCTCTGTGTGTCGACGTACCTGTTTTCACGTTTTATGGCTTTAGGGCTTCTAATACAGACCACAGTACACTATATATTGCAGTATATTCATACACATGGAAAGTACAGTTTTGTACCTACCATAAATGTAAATGTTCAAGTGTACACCTTGCTGCAGTCATCACACTTGGGTTATCCTGTAGTCAGGCGGTCCCGCAGTCGGCCGGAATTCCAAAGTCTTGGTCCGGCGTCGGTTGCTGTCGCTTCTTCCCTGACGTCAGTGCGCCAGGGGGTATATATAATGCATCCAACGCCATTTTCTTCAGTTTTTCTTGCCCCAGATGTCAGGTGCCCCGAAAAAGGTGGTCAGTAATTAGTACCAAATTAAGTAATTTTTGCACAAACACAAAATCCCTCCAGCTATAAGCAAATACATCAGGAAGGTATTGTAGAGATTTAGCCAGTTAGATCAGAGGGGATGGAGGGAGGGTAACCTGGCCTGCAGCAGGGTATACACTCTAACATCTACATTTATGGTAGGTACAAAACTGTACTATGTTCATCGTGTTACACTACTGCAGGCATCACACTTGGGTAGAATCCCAAAGCTAAGGATGGGTGGAGGAGTTATAGAGGGTTACAGGAGGCTAGAAGGCCCTGCAGAACTGCAGTGGCGAAGCCAGCCCTAGTCTTAGAGTAAAGTGGTAAGTGATAGTGTTTGGTAAAGGTGTGTACTGAACTCCAAGTTGCAGCTTCCAAAATCTCCTTGGTTGGAACCCCCCTGAGGAAGGCTGTAGATGTAGCTGTTGCCCTGGTAGAGCGGGGCCTAATGGTAGCATGAACTGGTTTTCCATGATGGGTATAGCAAAAATGAATGCATTGTCCTATCCATTTGGAAATGGTTTGTTTTGATATAGCCTCCCCTTGTGAAGCTGTAGCATAGGATACAAAGAGCTGGTCAAATTTTCTGAAAGTCTTAGTTTTATCCAAGTAGTAACGAAGTTGCCTGTAAATGTCCAAGGAATGCAGGAGTCTTTCTCCTTTGTTCTGTGGATTTGGGAAGAAGGTGGGTAAGTGAATGGTTTGATTTAAAGCCACACTGGAAACCACCTTAGGCATGAAGGAAGGATTAGTTCGTAGAGAAACTCTGTCTTGATGGAAAATGAGGAAAGGTTCCACTGCCATTAGTGCCTGCGGCTCTGAGACTCTTCTAGCTGAAGTTATTGCCAGCAGCAGGGCAGTCTTCCATGATAGGAACTGTAGATCTGCAGAGAAAGCTGGTTCAAAGGGAGGTAGCGTAAGTTTTTCCAGAACAAAATTGAGGTCCCATGTTGGTGTAGGTGCTCTCCTGGGGGGGGCCTACTGTTTTTTGCCCCTCTGAGGAACTGCCTTAGAAGTGGATGCGAAAATAAGGGTGGTTCCGTGTTGTAGTGGGCTGAAATAGCTGATGCATGGATTTTAATGGAAGAAAAAGAAAGTCCTTTGTGCAACATCTCAGTTAAATACTGTAGAATCTGAGGCATGTGAGGCTGAAGTGTGTTTTGGCCTTTAGCTTGGTTCCAGGCACAAAACCTTTTCCATTTTCCGAATAGGCCTTTCTGGTGCTGGGCCTCCTAGCTTCCAGAATAACATCCATAACTGCTTGGGAAAGAGGAGCTGGCTGGATGCTTAGGTGATTTGCCATGCAGCCAGATTTAAGGTTTTGAGCTGGCTGTGAAGAATCTGATTGGTTTGCTGTGTGAGCAAATGGGCAATTTGTGGTAAAAATCCAAGGTGGGCCCTGGGCCATATTCCTCAATTGTGGGTACCAGTGCTGGCGTGGCCAGTCTGGGGCTATGAGTATCAGTCGTGGTCTCTCCTTTCTGACTTTCAGAAGCACCTTTGTGAGGAGAGGCAATAGAGGGAAGGCATATACTGTCAGATTTTTCCAACTGAATGAGTGCGCGTCCACTTTCCAAGCTTGAAGGTGAAGTGTCCTTGTACAAAATTTTGTTAGTTGATAGTTTTGAGGACTGGCAAACAGGTCTATGTCTGGAAGGCCCCATTTTTGAGTTATCATTGCAAATACTTGTGGATCCAGTTTCCACTAGTGGGGATCCATGATGTTTCTGCTGAGTTCGTCTGCCAATGTGTTCTTTTTTCCTGGCAGGAATTGAGCTTGTAACTGAACTTGGTAAGCCAGAGCTGTGTTCCACAAGGTCATTGCTTGCTTGCATAGAGGGTAGGAGTGTGTACCCCCCCTTGTTTGTTTATGTACCACATAACTGTGGTGTTGTCCGTCCTTATTGTAAGTTGTCCTGGATGTAATAGATTCTTGAAAGTTGTCAGAGCATTCTGTACAGCTAGCATCTCTTTTTGATTGATGTGCAGATTCCTTTGATCTGCAGTCCATACACCTTGAACGCACTGTCCTGCCATGTGTGCCCCCCAGGCGTAGTCCGATGCATCTGCTGTCATAGTTTGCCTGGATGGGGGCAAGGTGAAAGGCTGACCCTTGTTGATGTGACATGCCTGTGATCATCACAGAAACTCCTGTTGTAGGCAGGGAATGAGAGGTATCATTGTGTCCAAGCTGTGGCTGTGTTGAGACCATACGCTTTTTAGGTACCACTGTAATTTCCTCATATGCAGCTTTGCAAATGGTATTAGTAGTATGCAAGATGTCATGAAGGCCAAGGCCTGCAGAATTTTTCTTGCAGGTAGTTGGGTCTTTGTTGCTATTGTTTTGCAATATTGAGTCAGTTGTAGTTGTTTGTCTGGTGTCAGATTAGCCTTCTGGGCCACTGTATTCAAGCTGGCACCCAGGAATGTCATATTTTGTGAGGGTACTAGTTTTGATTTCTTTTCGTTTACTGTGTACTCCAGGCAACTTAGATGTTTTACAAAAGCCAGATGTTGTAAGAGGATGTCCTTACTTTCTGCTTGGATGAGGCAGTCGTCCAGGTATGGGTATATTTGAATTCCTCTTTGTCTGCAGTATGCAATTACTGGTGCCAGGCATTTTGTGAAGACCCTGGGTGCAGTAGATAAGCCAAAGGGCAGTGCAGAGAATTGGTAATGGGTTGAACCTGCAATGAAACTGAGGTATCTTCTGCAACTTTGTCTGATAGGGACATGCAGGTATGCCTCCTTGAGGTCCAACGTTACTAGCCATGCTTTCTTGCCCAACATGGGAAGAAGCTGCTGTAGTGTTAGCATCTTGAATTTGGGTACTTGTAAGAAGGTGTTTAGAATTGAAAGGTCCAGAATTGGTCTCCAGGCATTGTCCTTTCTGGGAACTAGAAAGAGTCTTGAGTAAAATCCTTGACCTTGCTCTCGTGTAGGTACCAGTTGAATGGCTCTCATGTCCATGAGAGCTGTAATTTGTTTTTGTGCCTCTGCCCATTGATTTTGTGGCAGGTTTGGCATTCCTCTTTTCATTGGCAAGGTGTGAAAATGCTTTAACATGATCAGGCAGAGTTTGTTCCTTTAACCAAGCATGCCTACGTATAACCCAGTGACAGCTGCTCTGCAGGAGGCCTCTAAAGAATCAAACCCACATTGTAAGGTATGTTTGCCCACCTGCTCAGTGGCATGCAACAGATCCTGTACTTCTTTCAGTTCAGATTGTTGAGGGAGAGTGGTTATTCTTTGCTTTAACTGAGAGATTAGAAATTGCTGATACTTAAGCATATGAAATTGACAATTCAGAGCCCTCATAGCTAGTGTGGCTGAGGTGTAAACCTTTTCCCCCCACCTGTCTAGTGCTCTGGAATCCCTCTCAGAAGGTACTGGGTTTTTTAGCCATAGAAGCCTTAGCCCCCTTGGGACCCTTGGAGATAGTCTCTGGGTCAGCTACTGGGCTTTTGTAAAGAAATTTGTGGGAATCAGGCACTCTGTAGTATCTGTCAGGCTTAGCCGGAGCAGGAGGTAGAGAGTCTGGGTTGAAACTGGATTCTAAATAGACATCATCCACAATGTCCAAAACTGGTGGGATGACAAGTGGTCTGTGTTGGGGGAGTAAAAGAAACTCTCTGAGCCTTTTCTTTGAATCAGAGTAGTCTTGACCTTCCCAGTGAAAATGTTCCCTCATAGTGTGTAAAGTTTCCCCAAAGGAGTAGTCTTCGGGAGGAGAAGCTGAGGGAATAGAGTCCTCAGCATCAGAATCTTCATAAGGAGAGAAGGAATAGTCTTGGTCCTCAGAGGAGTCTGAAGAAATGGACATTTGCTCAGAGGAAGCAAAATCTTCCTCTTGTCTAGGCCTTTTGTCAGGAGGGGGCTGTGAACCCCTGATTAAAGAAATCAAATCTTCAGCCATTTTGAGCATCTGTTTCTTAGGCATAGGGCCTTGAACAGGAGACTGAAGTGCAGTCCTTTTAGTTTTAGGAGGAGTCTTCGACTTAGAAAACGTTTTAATGGTGAGAGTAGTCGGTCTGAAAACGCCTTCAGAAACTGATGGCGTTTCTGTAGCACTGACGTCTTTTGAAGCAAAGTCGTCAGAAGGGCCTGAAGTAAAAGGCTGCATCAGCCTGGTACATTCCGTCAAAATTTCCGTAGCGGTCTCGGGTTCCAGATCTGCGGTAGTCAGGGGCTGCATCGGAGCCTCACCGAGGACCGGAGAACCGGAGACCGGATCAGCCGAGGCCCCGGAATCTGGCTTAGGCCTGCGCTGCCTGTCCTTATCCTTGCGTTTTTTTGTGAACGCCGGTAGTCAGTTGCTCCGATGGCATGTTGTAGTTAAATTTCCTACCTTAGTAGTGTTGTGCGAAATCAAAGCGTATTTTAATAGTACGCTTAGCACAAAACCGACAAGAAGTGACGTCGTGGTCTGGGCCTAGGCAAGGTATGCAATAAGAATGAAAATCCTTATGACGTATTTGCTTCCCACAAGAAATACAATTGTTAACTTTTTCTGACATTGGTCTGAGGCAAGAAAAGTTTCCTCAACGGGGTACTTAGCTTTATAGAAGACTTCGGTCTGAAATTCGAATTCGGAAATCTCAGGAGTCGGCCGACCGGCACTTGCGAACTGCTTCTGCTTCGGGCACCGCGCGGCAAGAAAGACTGAAGAAAATGGCGTTGGTTGCATTATATATACCCCTGGCACTCTGACGTCAGGGAAGATGCGACAGCAACTGACGCCGGACCAAGACTTTGGAATTCCGTCCGACTGCGGGACCGCCTGACAAAGGATAACCCAAGTGTGATGACTGCAGCAGGGTAACATAATGAACATCACTTATTGGATGGGTGTCAAAACTTTTAATTAAATCAAAGAAATAAACATGCTCCTAGGAAATATAACTTCTATCCAATTTAGCCCCATATTAGTACATTAGGAAATAATATGTAAATTCTGAGCACTTACGACTAACTTCACATCTTCCATATCAAATATGCTCATTTTGATTCAGAAATCTACCCTCTTTTGCTGCATTTTCCTTTCTAGGTCACTCTGATGCATCCACACTATTACAAATCAAGTTCCAGTCACCATTGTTACTTGCATCCTTCATTTTTAATGTAACTCAATACTGTATGCTGCTTGTTTACAGCTGTACGGCCATCCATTTATATTCCCTGATAATACAGACAGAGCAGTCAATATAATATTAAGCTATTACCCCCACCTGTCATACATGACAGTGCGTCTGAATGTGTGTTTCTAATGATTAGCTTAGGTGCACACTAGTATTTGGCAGGCCGATATCTTTACACAGTTGCTTCTTCACATCTCTGTTCCAATCCATGTCATTTTTCTCAAATTATTAAACACACAAAGAATAGATTTTCACAACCCCCCCCCCTTTAGCTTATACATACACACAGAACTTAATACATTTTCAAAACCAAAAAGTTTACTCCTCCAAACAAGATCAGCTGTCACAAACTTATGTCTGCACCCACAGGCTTTACCTGTTCTAAAAAAAGAAGTTTATGGACTTACCATAACGTTCCATCTGTGTCATCGATCTTTGTTTATCCTTGATGTGGGAGAGACTGTTTCGACTCTCGGAACCAGCTCAGACGTTATAACAGCTGGCGATAACCAAAAACTCCTGAGCTAAGTCCCTACCCAGAATGCCTCTCTCTAGATTATCTCAGATAGAATTTGCAGCAATAAATAAGGACAAGGAAAAGTACTGCTATAACCCATTGAAGACACTATGTCCAAGGTTATACATGAATTAACAATTAACCAGGACTAAACTCCGTTCCTTCAAGGAGTCTGAAGCAGGGGGAAGGTCTGTGGGGTGTCAAGGATCCACTTTGTAATGTGTAATAAAGGTATGTGGAGAAGCCCAAATTGTGGCTCCCCATGTCATCCATGGATGCTTTTGAGTGGAAAACAGCAGATGTGGGTATTAGTCCTTGTACAGTGCACTTTAACTGTGGCTGTTAATTGGAGGTTGTTCTTACTGTAGATAAAGGTTATTCATTCTCTTAATCTTAGGAACTGGTTTACCCATGGAAGGACCTGAAAAGGAAACCAATAACTGGTCCAACCTTCTGAAGTCTTTAGTTCTGTCGAGATAAAAACGGAATTCCCTGTGAACATCTAAGAAATATAAGCAGTATTAACCCTTGTTAGAAAAGTTAGGAAAGAATACTGGTAATTCAATGGACTGATTAATGGTAGTTTTGGATATAACCTTTGGAAGGGTGGATTGAAAGGATGGATTGGTTCTTAGCAATACCGTCTTTATGAAAAATCAAATATGGAGGTTTTGAAGATAATGCATGAATTTCTGAAATCCTTCTAGCGGGGGTAATGGCTACTAAGAAAATGGTCTTCCACGAAAGGAATTTCAAATCACAGGTAGCCACCGGCTCAAAGGGGGAATGGAGCAAGGACTGCAAAACCATAGTGAGATGCCACGGAATGAGAGGTTCCCTATAAGGAGGCTTTAATCTTAGGGTTCCTTTCAGAAAAACCTTGCACAGCCTATGTGAGATTAACAAATCTTCTTCAAAACCTTTATGGAAATCAGAAATAGCAGCAAACTGAACTTTGATGCTAGAAGAAGCTCCTTGTTCAAAGAGCATAAACAAAAACTAACACTTTTTCAATTGGTGCCGAAAAGGGATCAAATCCATTACCGCGTGCCCAAAAAGAGAATCTTTTCCATTTGCTGAGGTAGAGAGTTTCCTAGTGAAACATTTATGGGAAGCTAACAAAAGTTTTTCGAACTGGGGAAGATAAGTTATTTCACCTTGCAATTAGTGGAACTGGAGCAAACAAGCTGTACGCTTGAGGTTTTTCAGGTTGGGATGAACTAGTCTCCGAGGATGGGACAGGAGGTCTGGATCTGGGTCCAGAATCCATGGACACTGAAGTAGGCAAGGCCAAAGAAAGAGGAACCAGACTCGGCATGGCCAAAATGGGGCAAAGAGGATCACCCTGTTCTTATACCTTATGGCTTTCTTTAAGAAGGGCGGTATTAGAGGAACAGAGGGAAAGACACTGAGCAGTCCCGAGGGCCAGTAGTGAAGGAAAACATCTCTCGGAAACTCCCCCTGAGGGGGAATTAGGGCAAAGTAGCTGCTACACTTGTTTTGGGGTGATGCAGATTGGTCGCAGCAAGGCTAGTCCCAGCGATGGAAAATCTCCTTTTCCACTCTGGGATTGAGAGACCACTCGTGAGGCAGGAGGATGCGTCTGTTCAATTTGTCTGCTATCACGTTCGAGCTCCTCGGGATGTGCGTTGCTACCAGAAAGCGGTTTGAAGAAATCAACCTTTGCTACACCTGAGGGCTTCTCGACACAGGGGGTAAGACTTGGTTCTACCTTTTTCGTTGATGTACCAGACAACATGTTGCCTGACTGAACTGCAATTGTTCTTAAAGGAAGGGCAGTTTGAAAGGCTTGCTACGCTAACAGCACTGCCCTCAGTTCTAGAACACTGATATGCAGGTTGACCTCTATAGAGAACCAAGTGCCTTGGACTATTCTTCCCTGAAAATGCCCCACACCCGATCTGGGGGACGTCCATGGTCACTATAGTCTTGGGATGGGGTGAAACAAAGTCAGACCAAAAGAATCTCCTGATTCCATCCACCAAGATATATCATTCTTGCAATGATTGGTAATTCAGATGAGGTGATTCAGGGGACGACTGAGTTCAGATCATTAGGAGGCCAGAAGCCACTGCAAAATTCTCATGTGGAACCTTGCTAGTGGTACTAATGTGTTGGCAGCTGCCATAGATCCTAGTGTGTGTAGAACTAGTAATACTGAACATTATCATTGGGGATAATGATGTCTACCGAAGATCTTATTTTCTGCAGTATATGAAGAGGAAGGGAGGCTATTCAAGAGGTCATATTCAGGCAGGTTCCTATGAATTCCAATTGTTGGGGCGGACTTAGTTGAGATTTGGCGAGATTCACCTTTACACCTAGACAAGAGCAAATGCGTAGGATGAAATCTCTTCTCTGTTCGAGTAGATGCTTGGTGGGAGCAGTAAGGAGCCAGTCGTCCAAATATGGAGACACTCTGAATCCCTGCAGTCTCAGGTGAGCTGCTACTGCTGCCATACATATGGTGAACTCCTGGGGGGCTGTGGTGAGACCAAAGGGCAGAGCTCTGAACTGATGACTGGCTCCCAGTCAGAAGCACAGGAACCTCCTGGAGTGCTTGTCCATTTTTTTGTGGCAATATGTGTCCTGGAAGTCTACTGTGCACATCCAATCATCTTTCCCCAAGAAGGGGAGAAGAGACTGAAGCGTGACCATCTGGAAACTTGTCTTTTGAACAAACTTGTTCAGAACACTGACATCCAAAACTGGTCTCCAGTCCACTGTCTTTTTTGGCACCAAAAATAACCTTGAGTAGAATTCAGATCCCATCTAGTCTGGTGGGACTTCTTGGATGAGTCTTTTCTAACAGCTTTTGTATTTCCAGACCTGCCTGATCCCTCTGATTGGGTGGAATATCAGAGATTCTTCTTCCTAAGTTTGGAGTGAGAACAAAGGAAATGTAGTATCCTCTAGCAATGATCCTTAACACCTAAGCATCTATAGTTATTTTTATGCCAGGCTAGTGTGTGCAAGGATAGTCTTCCCCCAACTGCCTCAAAAGGCATGCAATCGGGCCTTCCCTTCAGGAGCACTGGTAGGGCTTCCCTGAGAAACAGCCTCTGGAACCCTGATTTTGCAAGGCCACCTCTGCCATGTGGTCGGCGTCTTCCATTACAGCTCCCCCCTCTGCCCTGAGGTGAGTCAGAACCACGTGCGTCGTGGAAAGGCCCTTGAGTTTTCTTGAACCACATATTTCGGCTTCTCTGGTTCCTGGAATAGGAGTGCTGGGGAGCAGAAAAATGTACCCCCATGGCAGATAGGGTCTTTTCATCCTTTTCACACCTGGCCAAGGTATTGTTAACTTTGAGACCAAAAAAGTACAGTTGTGTACACTTACCATAAATGTAGATGTTCCAGTGCATTCACTGTTGCAGTCATTACATTTGGGTAATCTGCTGGCAGGTTGCCCTCAGTCAGCCTGAATTCCAAAGTCTTGGGTCCTGCGTCGGTTGCTGTCTCCTCTTCCATGACGTCAGGTCATCAGGGGTATAAAACTTGCAACCGATGCCATTTTCTTTACTTTTTCTTGTCCCCGATGTCAGGTGCCCCCAAAAAGGTAGCAAAAAAAAATATATATATATATATATATATATATATATATATATATTGTATGTATGTGTATGTATATACGTATGTATATGTGTATATATGTGTGTGTGTGTACATATATATATATATATATATTTATTTAGATATATATATATATATAAACACACACACACACACACACACACACACACACACACACACACACACACATCAATATTAACTTTACCTTCATCTACAAGCAAATACACCACATAGGTTGTAGAAGATAGAGAAGGAAAGAAACTCCAGAATGACAGGGGGATGGCGGGAGGGTAACCTGGACTGCAACAGTGAATACACTCTTAACATCTACATTTATGGTAAGTGTACACAACTGTACTATGTTCTTCGTGTTTCACTGTTGCAGTCATTACATTTGGGTAGAATCAAAAAGCTATGGTTGGGAGGCTGGAGCTAAACAGCATTAGGAGCGGCTATAAGGCCCTGCAGAACTGCAGTGGCAAAGCCTGCCCTGGATTTTGAGTAGAGAGGCAAATGATAATGTTTTGTAAAGGTGTGAACAGAACTCCAAGTAGCAGCCTCTAGAATGCTTTTGGTTGGTACTCCCCTGAGAAAGGTTGCTGAAGTAGCTGCAGCTCTGGTGTAATGAGACCTAATGCCCTTAGGCACAGGTTTACCATGGTGTAGGTAGCAGAAACGGATGCAGTGGCTTATCCACTTTGAAATGGTCTGCTTTGAAACAGCCTTGCCTTCTGATCCTGCAGCATATGCCACTAGTAATTGCTCAGTTTTTCTTAGAGCTTTAGTCCTGCTCAAGTAGAATCTTAGCTGTCTGTGTACGTCCAAGGAATGCAGAATTCTCTCCCCCTTGTTCTGCAGATTTTGATAAAAAGTTGGCAGATGAATTGTTTGATCAAGAGCCACACTGGAGACCACCTTAGGCATAAAAGTAGGATTTGTCCTCAGAGATACCCTGTCTGGGTAAAATATGACAAGAGGCTCAACAGCCATGAGGGCCTGTAGCTCTGAAACTCTTCTTGCTGAAATAATTGCTAGTAGCAGAGCTGTTTTCCATGATAAGAACTTTATATCAGCGGTAGCAGCTGGTTCAAATGGAGGCAGGGTGAGCTTTTCCAACACAAAATTGAGGTCCCATGCAGGCAATGATGATCTTCTAGGAGGCCTTAAATTTTGGCTCCTCTAAGATACTGCTTTAGTAAAAGATGAGAAAAGATTGGTGGCTCTGTATTGTAATGAGCCGAAATGGCAGAGGCATGGATTTTAATTGATGGGAAAGATAGGCCTTTGTCTAGCATCTCAGTTAAGTATTGCAATATCTGAGGTATATTTGGTTCTGCTGTATCAGTTCCTTGCGCTGGATTCCAAGCACAGAATCTCTTCCATTTGTCAGCATAAGATTTTCTAGTGCTAGGCCTTCTGGCTTCCAAAATGACATCCATCACAGCTTTACTGAGAGGTGTTGTTTGTATGAGTACATGATCAGCCATGCTGCCAGGTTCAGGGTCTGTAGTTGATTGTGCAGGATCCGATTGTTTTGCTGGGACAGTAGTTGCAGTCTTTGAGGCAAGGTCCAAGCTGGATATTGAGACAAGTTCCTTAGGACTGGGTACCAGTGTTGGTGAGGCCAGTCCGGGGCAATTAATATCATCTTCGGTTTCTCTTGCCTGACTTTTAGGAGGACCTTGGGGAGAAGGGGCAGAGGAGGAAAGGCGCAAACTGATAGGTTTTTCCAACTGAAGGATAGGGCGTCCACTTTCCAAGCTTGTCTGTGAAAAGTCCTTGTGCAGAATCTTTTCAACTGATAATTCTGAGGACAGGCAAATGGATCTATGTCTGGGCTCCCCCATTTCTCTGCTATCATGCTGAAGACTTGTGGATTTAGTTTCCACTCATGAGGATACATAAGGTTTCTGCTTAAATCGTCTGTCAGAGCATTTTGTTTTCCTGGCAGGAACTGAGCTTGAAAATGTATTTGGTAGGTCAAAGCTGTGTCCCACGGTGCCATGGCTAATCTGCAAAGGGAGTATGAGTGTGTGCCCCCTTGTTTGTTTATATACCACATGACTGTGGTGTTGTCCATCTTTATCAGTAGTTGTCCTGGATGAAGTAAGTCCTTGAAGGCTGTTGGGGCATTTTGAACAGCTAGCATCTCTTTCTGGTTGATCTGTAGATGCAGTTGTTTTGGTGTCCATATGCCCTGAATGCATCTTCCTGCCATTTGGTCCCCCCAGGCATAATCTAATGCGTCTGTTAAAGTTTGGCTTGCAAGGGGTAGAGTGACGGAACGTCCCATGTTTTGATGACATGCCTTTGTCCACCATAGAAACTCCTGTTGTAGGCAGGGAATGAGAGGAATCATTATTTCCAGACTGTGAGAATGTTGACTCCATAAATCTTTTGGGTACCATTGAAGTTTCCTCATATGCAGTCTTGCATATGGAATCAGTAGGATGCAGGATGCCATGAAGCCCAGAACCTGCAGAATTTGTCTTGCAGAAGACTGGGTTTTTGTTGCCATCAGTTTGAAGTAAGTAGTCAGTTTCCTTTACTTGTCTGGCGTGAGGTAAGCCATCTGGGCAGTTGTATTCAAGCTTGTACCCAGGAATGTTATCTTTTGAGAGGGTACCAGTTGTGATTTCTTTTCGTTTATCGTGTACCCTTCTCTGCTTGAATGAGACAGTCGTCTAAGTAAGGATATATTTGTATACTTCTTTGCCTGCAAAATGCAATTACTGGTGCCAGGCACTTTGTAAAGACCCTGGGCACAGTAGATAAGCCAAAGGGCAGTGCAGAGAATTGGTAATGCATTAAGCCAGCCTTGAATCTGAAGTATCTTCTGCACAATTGTCTTATTGGGACATACAGGTATGCCTCTTTTAGGTCTAAAGTCACCAGCCAAGCATTATTGCCCAGCATGGGCAGAAGCTGCTGCAAAGTTAACATTTTGAATTTTGGAATATCCAGGTATGTGTTCAAAATCGATAAATCCAGTATTGGCTGCCAGGCCTTGTCCTTTCTGGGTACCAAGAACAGTCTGGAGTAAAAACCTTGTCCTTTTTCCTGTTGTGGTACTATATGAATGGCCCCCATATCCATGAGGGACGTAACCTGTTTCCGTGCCTCTACCCATTGATTTTTTGGCAGATCTGGCCAACCGTTTGCCATTGGCAGAGTGTGGAAATGGAATCTGTATCCCTGTGATAAGATGTTTAGTACCCACTTGTCCTGGGTTATTAACTGCCAATTTTGATCAAAAAGTGCTAATTTTCCCCCTATGGGTGCTGCCAAACGTTAAGTGCTTGGTGTAGGCAGAGGAAAGTCATTGGGATTGCTTTCTATAGGTTTGCGCTTTATCTCCTCCAGATTTGGAGGTGGAAGCGCCCCACTGCTGTGACCTGTATGAATCTTGCGCCTGGTATCTGGAGCCCTTAGGGCATCTGGATTTGCCCCTTTGAGCTCTGTCTGACACAGGAAAGAACCAATTTTTTGTAGGCCAGTGTCTACTGAATCTTGGTGGTTGCACTTGTAAACAGTCTTTAACAGTTGCATAGACTTAGCTTGGTCTTCCATTTTCTTTAAAATCTCTTCTGCCTTAATACCAAACAGAGAATCATGCTGTAAAGGTGCATCTAGCAGTTTAGCTTTAACATGATCAGGCAAATTTTGTTCCTTTAACCAGGCATGCCTCCTAATCACAGATCCAGTAACTGCGGCCCTGCAGGAGGCCTCTAAGGAATCAAAACCACATTGCAAAGTATGCTTTCCTACTTGTTAAGCTGCATGCAATAATTCCTGCAATTCTTTATTTTCTGCACATTCTGAAATCAACATCATTTTCTGTTTCAGCAATCCCATAACATGTTGTTGTTACTTAAGCATATAAAATTGACAATTTAAGACCCTGATTGCCAAGGTTGCAGATGTATAAACCTTTTTTCCCCATCTGTCCAGTGCCCTTGAATCTCTGTCAGAGGGAGTAGGAATTTTTGCTGTCGAGGCCTTAACTCCCTTTGGACCCTGTGAAATAGTTTCAGGATCAGCAGCAGGGTTTCTGAATAAAGATTTATGTCAGTCACGGACCCTGTAATATCTGTCAGGCTTACTGGACGCCGGAGGTAAGGAGTCAGGGGTCAAGCTAGACTCCGAAAAAACATCATCCACAATGTCTAGGACAGGGGGAATGGCTAAAGGCCTGTGCTGAGTGAGAAGGAAATCCCTGAGCCTCTTTTTTGATTCTGAGAAGTCTTGACTCTCCCAGTGAAAATGCTCCCTCAAAGTATGCAATGCTTCTCCAAATGAATAATCCTCAGGAGGAGATACAGAAGGAATAGACTCCTCAACATCAGAATCCTCATAGGGAGGAATAGATAATTCCTGATCAGAAGAGGAATCAGAAGAAATAGAAACCTGATCTGAAGATTCATAGTCAGTGTTTTGCCTAGGCCTCTTATCTGGAGGGGGATGGTTACCCCTGATCAAGGTAATAAGGTCTTCAGCCATTTTGATCATCTGTTTTTTAGGCATAGAGGCCTGTGCACATGGCTCATGCGTTGTTTTTTTTAGTTTTAAAAGTTGCTTTTGTCTTTGGTTTTGCAGCTGTCGTCTGTTTGATATACAAATGTTGAGGTCTGAATACAACCTCAGAAGCCGGTGCCTGCTCAGCGGCTCTGGACCCATCTGAGGGAGATACATCTGTCGGTCCAATACCTTGAGTATTTTGCGGCATGCCGGACACCACATGGGTGTCGGTAGAGGCCTGCGACTCAAAGGTAGCGGGTATCAGGGGCTGCGAAAGCACCTCAGTGAGTACTGGTGAACCAGCGACTGGCTTAGGAGAAGCTTCGTCGGTTTTGGATCTCGACTGCCTTTCTCTGTCATTTTCTTGGAGTTTTTTATGTACTCCAGTAGTCGGATTGCTATCAGACGACATTTCTGGGTAGTTAAATCTGTTTCCAAAATACTTTGATGCAAAAATATACAGACGCTTAATAGTGCGTTGGTTAAATCTAGAACAAAACTGACAGCCAGGCACGTTGTGATCAGGGCCTAGGCAAGGAATGCAGTATAAATGGAAATCCTTATGAGGTATTTGCTTCCCACAAGTAATACAATTAACTTTTTCTGACATCGGTAAAAAGCATGAAAAAAAGTTTCCCCAATGGGGTACTTAGCTTTAGTGAAGACTTCGGTTCTGAAACTCAAACACGAATATTTCAGTAGTCGGCCGACCGGCACTTGCGAAATGCTTCTGCTTCAGGCACCGCGCGGCAAGAAAGACTAAAGGAAATGGCGTCGGCTGCATGTTTTATACCTTTGATGACCTGACATCATGGAAGAGGAGACAGCAACCAACACAGGACCCAAGACTTTGGAATTCAGGCCGACTTGAGGGCAACCTGCCGGCAGTTTACCCAAATGTAATGACTGCAACAGTGAAACACGAAGAACATGGGAAGATCCTTCAAATGGAGCGTTGATGAATGAAGACTTAAATGGCTCTGCAAACTCACACAAGTACATACACACATGCCTCCTTATGGCTATGCCAGAACCCACTGCCCTAGTCGTCCCTTATGCTGAATGCGCAATAAGCCTCATGGACGAGTTAGAGATGGACTCCAGGATGACAAGTTGGGGGGCTGCTTTATCCTGTACCTTGTCAGTCACAGCTCCTGTGAGGATATCCCAGAGCTCCTTGATCAGATGCCTATGAAGTCTAGTGACATGTGCAATGAAGTTCAAAGACCATAAGGCAAAGGTTGAAGAAGCATAGACCCACTTCCCAAACCTGTCCATTGCCTTAGACTGTTGGTTAGGGGCATGATTGGTGGAACTTTCTTCTGCTAGTTCCTTCTTGGTGGCTGCCATAACCACCATGTGTCATCTACTACTAAACCTTTGACCCAGTGCTGATGGTCCTTCTGGAGCTAAAAGGATTTTATCTGGTCTCCTGGGGCTTGGCCCTATGGAATCAGGGGCCTTCCAACTTAAAATAGTTAGCTGGCAGGGTCGCCCAAGAGGTAGATGGGTGAGCACTTTCAGCTTGCAAGTACACAGACTTCACTGAGGATGGGCTTTAGGGCTTCTAGCCATCCCTCTGTTTTAATATTTCAAGAATGTCTCCAAAGGAAACGTCTTCTGGGGGTGACCAGGTGGAACTCTCCCCTTCATCCAAGTTTGCATCTTCTGTGACAGATTCCTCTGGGGAATCAAGGGGTTTCCTCTTACATGACCTTTTCAGGAACAAATCCTCAGTGGGACATTCTGGCCCTGTACAGGGGTGTCCTGCAGATCTGGTGCTTGCTGTCCAGGGGTGGTGGCTGGTGAAAGCTATGGACCAGAGAGAATCTTGGGGAAAATGCTCTGATGGGGAAGAAACCGGCTGAGAGCCTGCAGAGGCCAAGGCCATCTCCATAACTTGAAAGCCAGGTCCCCCCTGAAGAGGGATGGGAGCCAGAACAGGGAAGGACAACATCAGAACCATGGTCCCACCAGACTCTGAGGAAACTGTTATCAAGGTCAAAGACAAGGAACAGTCCACAAACAGTGCAGTTTAACTATAACTCCAGGATTTCATCAATTCCGAGGAAGAACAACAACTCAGGGCAGACACTGGGGCTGAAGGCATGAGAACTGTCGATACCAGAACAGATGGAACTGGTGAAATTGGAGCCGTGGTCTCTAAAGCCACAGTGGTGGTTAGAGAAAGAATGTCTGGTGGAGTCTGTGGAGAAAAGTTCACATCTCCAGAAGGAAGTGAAGACTGGGAAGAAACTGAAATACCCCTCATCACGAGAAGCTGATACGCCAACCTCATGACATCAACTTCAGTCAGACTCCTGGAGGAATGGTCAGAAAAGACTGAAGGGGATTCTGGCCTCTCTAAAAAGGGGCTTGGAAGTTGTCCCTCAAACGGGTCTATTGATGGGGAATACCTAGCTCTAGCAGCTGAAAGGAATCATGGTTCCAATGAAGCGAATGGCGCCATGGAAGGAACCAGCTCCAAGAATACTGTTGGCACTGTAACCGGCACACAGAAGGAGAGGTGACGTGAAAGGTCAGCGCAAAGATGGACATCACCAAAATTCGAGGTGCCAAGGTTGTTACTGTAACCTGAACTGAGATGGACAGTTCCGTAAATTTTTGGTTAACAGACTTAAGTTCTACAGTAGATGTGGGAGCCAAAGATTTACACTTCTTATGTGCCAGAGCTGAAGGGGATGCCAGCACTAAGAGACTCCTCCTCTTAGCATGTTCAGTTTTTGATGGAGAAGACACATCCGATTTTGATGTCCTAGGCTGACCGGACAGAGCCTCTTCAAAGAATGTTTTTATCAGACCTTTTAAAATGAGCTTATTTTTCCTCTCTCTGAGAGCCCAGTGACTAAAAGCTTGACATACATCACATTCTTCCTGTAAATGCGCCAGGCCCAAGCAATAGACACAAGATGAATGCCAGTCAGAACTGGGCATTTTTCTGTCACAGCCAGAACACTGTTTAAAGCCAGTTGTACCCATACTCATTTGCCATGTTAAAACAAATGAAAGCAACCAAACTGTTCTTGGTAGTAGCACGTAAAAGCACAGGCACTCGAAGATAAATAAAATCCACTTTATTTGATAAAACCACAGTAGTTGAGCGCTTTCATCTACACACAGGTAGACTTCCTCAGAACAACTTAACAATTAATTCCTTGAGTTAATATAAACCCAAGCAGCCAATCCATTTACCTTGTTATATTAACAAGCAAAAAAAAAAATGTAATTAGAAAATTTAAAGTCATTAAAAATACTTGTGCTTTGAATTGACGAATAAATACACTACTACCCTTATTGGGTGTGAATCTAAAAACAGTGTATAATATACATGTTCCCTAAATATAACCAATAGCTTATAAATCAGATTTTTAGTACTAAAATGAACATGTTCAAAATATCAATAAGACTTTCTTGCTGTGAAATACAATATGGGAATTAAATCATATGTAATTGACAGTAGTGTCTTATAGTCATATGTTAATGTGTATTATGGTCCAAAATAGGTTTAATTGAAATATTTTCGTTTAAACCAGGATACATGGAGGCATTCAATTTTATCTGCCACCTTACTTCTCTTTCATCTAGTTTTTTCTTGATACAACCCCCCCCCCCTAGGGTTTGGATGTACAATCTCCAAGATGCCAAAAAGAAACCTGTCACAACTTTAGTTTCCTTTTAAGTGTTTCCATAAGGCATTTTTTTCCTCTCTCCTTTTAATACAATAATAGTGGTCATATATCCTGTTTCGAAGGCATCTATCAGTTTTGCCTACGTAGAAACGGGCACATTTCGTGCATTTAGCTAGGTATACTATGTGGGATGATCTGCAATTACCCCTTTGGAACATAACTTCAGTAGTGTTAATGTCCTCCAACAACAACTTCTTAGTATTTGTAATATAGATACACTGGTTACATGTCCCACATTTGTGTGTGCCCATCTGTATATCCTTCCTCTTACCGTCCTTAATTTTGTGCTCAAACTCATTTTTCAAATTAAATCTATTTCTATATATGAATGACGGTCTTGTTCCAATAATATTATATATATACTGTTGTCTATTCTCAACACATTCCAGTTCCTTTCCACTATTTCCTTTATATCCTGTGTGTGAGGTGCAAATTGTAGGATACATGCCCCAGAATAATTATTGACATTGCTCTTACTATTATTCTCTGCCACTTTTAATGTATCTTGCACAACTGACCCCAAAATGGGTTTGTACCGGGTGTCCCTATTACTGACTACATATTCTTTTAGTTCAGTAATCATGTTGCCTGGATATCCCCTGGTTCTAAACATCTCTCCTATAAAATCCAATTCAACTAACAAATCAGCAAAATCAGATGTCATCCTAGCTGCTCTAATAAATTGTCCCTTTATTATACTTCTTTTTTGTGAATAGGGATGGCAGCTGGTATATTGTAAATATGAGTTGCTGAAGGTGTTCTTTCTAAAAATTTTAGACTTAAATCCTGAATGATGAAAGCGCTCAACTACTGTGGTTTTATCGAATAAAGTGGATTTTATTTATCTTTGAGTGCCTGTGCTTTTACGTGCTACTACCAAGAACAGTTTGGTTGCTTTCATTTGTTTTTACAGTTGACTGTTCTGGTATACATCTACTTTTCATTTGCCATGTTGATTGAGAAAAGGAATCAATGGTAGAAAACACTCACACTAAAATATCCATGCACACCGAAGAAAGGAGAGAGAAAGGCTACAAGGCTACCAACAATGGTAGGCCAAAACTACCAGAGTTAAGAGTAAAGGGCACTACCAGCAGTGGTAGGGAAGATACCACAAATAAAGAAGGAGAAAGGGATAGTACACTCACTTGAAAAAAACGACTAAAGTTTAACAGGGAAAAACCAACAAAAAGAAGATGCAAGTAAATGTAACTGGGTAGTAGGAAAAAGGCTTTAGAAAATTTTCAATACTGATCAAAGAAATAATAAAATTACACTTGGCTCAAGGAGAGTTTGGCTAACGAGCCCTTATGAGAAGAGTGGCAAAGGAGATCTGAGGTAATCTTGAGAGAGGCATTCTGGTTAGGGACTTGGCTCCAGAGTTTTTTGGTTCATGCAAGCTGTTAAAATGGCCGAGCCGGTTCTGAGAGTCGGAACAGAGTCCTGCACATCAAAGATAAACGAAGACTGACAGAGTTCAGGTTACCGATACAAAAGTGCATGCTACAGCCATTGTTCTCACTTACACTGACTGCTGCCTGCACTTTTCATATCTACAGTCCCCTCCCAGAAGTGAAAAACATCTTGCATGCTTCCCATAAATATTAACTTTTAATCCTAAGAAAATGTGTACTGGCTACCTTTAAATAAACAAATGTGCACAATTACATTAAATGTTTTTAGGCATTACCACTACTGGGGAGGCAACTACATATATATTTTATTCACTAAACTGCTTGCCAATGTACCCTCATATGTTACTTAGAATATACTTCATACATTTTTTTCTCAGCATAGAGTGCTCAGAAGGTCTCCAAATAAAAGAAGCTTTAGTAATAAGGGAAAACAGCAAGTAACTTTGCAGATGCATGAAAAAATCTTAGTAAATTTCACTTAGAACACACTAAGATTTTTTGTGTGGTTAATTGCTATCACATGCAGACTTTCTCCCCACTTAGAGCATTTGCTAATTGAAAAATAGCTAATGGTTTTAGAAACACAAGAAAAATAACATTTCCATAGCTTTCACCACGGTCTCATTTTTTAAATCTTTTTGAATAAAAAGTGCATCTTTTAACCCAGAAACATTACTCAGGATATTAATTCTTGTAAAAATGGGGGAGATCATCTCAATTCTACATATGTGATCAATACAATTTTGTCCCAACCCCAGCAGCCCAGGATCAGCATTATATTAAACTTGCTTCTTTTCATCTTTTCTCATCTTGCTGTAGTGTAAAGCCTAGATTACAAAGAAAAAGTTATGTCTTACAATAACATTCCATCTGTGTTGTTCATCTTCTTTCATTCATCACTGATTGGTTTGGTTCCGAGCGCTTGGAACCGATTTGGCCTTTTTATCAAGCTCACGCCAGCCAAAAAAACTCTCGAGCTAAGTTTCTACCCAGAATACCCTTCTCTGTTACCTCAGATCGAGTTTGCTAGAGTTACAGAAGTAAGGCCAAGGCCACTTCTGCGCAAATATCCTAGGACACCACTTGAACCCAAAGCATCTCCCAGGAGCCTTTGGAGGGGGAAGGAGGGTGGGAAGTGCTGAATGAAAGAGGATGAACAACACAGATGGAATGTTACGGTAACACGTAACTTCTTTATCTGATGTTGTTAATCTTTCCATTCATCACTGATGGGACAGAATCCCAAGCTACCTTGAGGTCCATGGGCAGCCCTTACGGAAGAACATTCCTGAGAACCACTGAGCCAAAGGCAGCTCTCCCTCGGGAGACCAAGTCCAATTTGTAATGCTTGATAAAGGTATGAGGCTTAGCCCAAGTAGCTGCAGCACAGATGTCATCCATAGAAGCCCTGGAATGCAAAGCTACAGATGCTGCCACAGATCTAGTGGAGTGAGCTTTAACTTTTGGCACAGGTTCATTACTGTGTGAATAAATGAAACGTATACAGTCCCTTAGCCATTTTGATAATGTAACCTTGGAAACAGCCTTTCCCATTCTGGGTCCAGAAAAGGAAACAAAAAGCTGTTCAGATTTACGGATAGGTTTGGTCCTGTCTAAATAAAATCTAAATTGTCTATGTACGTTTAAAGCATATAGGCAGTACTCTCCTCTAATGGCAAAATTCAGAAAGAACACTGGTAGGTCAAAGGTCTGGTTTATGGAGAACTCAGAAACAACTTTGGGGAAAAAAGATGGATTCGTCTGAAGTGATGCTCTCTTTATGAAAGACTGGATAGGGCCTCTTGATAAACAATGCCTGTAGCTCTGAGACTCTTCTGGCAGACGTGATGGCTACCAAGAACAAGGATTTCTAAGACAATAACTTTAGGTCACACTTCACAACAAGTTCAAAAGGTTTCGTTCCATGGTTCCATGGGCTGTCTGATAGGAGGCCTAATATGAGAAGTCCCCTTAAGAAAGGCCTTGCAAATGCATAGAGAGAAGAGGAGTGTCATCTATACCATTGTGGAAATTGCCGCCAAATGTACTCATACAGTAGAGGCAGAGGCTCCATTATCAAAAAACTTAGCCAAGTATTGATGCACTGCAGTAACTGGAGCTGAATACGGGTCTAGCATGTTATCCTTGGACCAGACGGAGAAACTTTTCCACTTATCCTGATATAGTCTTCTGGTGGACAGTTTATGAGAGGCCAAAATGATGTCTTGAACAGGGAGAGATTAGCTTGCCTGGCAACTAGAGGAAGAGGAGAAATTAAGACTGGACAGATTTGGGTACCTCAACCCTTGGGAGTAAGTAATCAGATCTGGTAGATGGTCCAGAATCCATGGCGGGTATACTAGGTGAGGCCGAAGGAAGGGGAACCAAACTTGTTGAGGCCAGAATGGGGATATGAGGATCACCCTGCATCTCAACTGAAGAGCTTTCTTTAGAAATTGTGGGATCAGAGGGATGGCAGGATAAGCGTAAAGAAGTCCCCTGGGCCAATCGTGGATCAGCACGTCCCTCGGTGATTCCCCCTCCGGGGGAAGTAGCTGCTGCACTTGGTGTTTGATGGGGAGGTGAAAAGATCGCAGCAGGGCTGGCCCCAGTGGCTGAAGTTTGCTGATGCCACCTCAGGGTTGAGGGACCACTCGTGAGGCAAGAGGATGCATCTGCTCAGTTTGTCCGCAATTACACTGGAGCTCCCCGGGATATGCGTTGCTATCAGATTCACAATTCAATTCACAAATCATACGTGTAACAATCCAGTTGCTGATTTGTATTATCACTATTACTGTCTGTTCCTTCATGCTTCTCTGGTACAGGAAAAAAAAAAAAAACAAACAAGTGCTTTCGACATGTGCAGCCTTCTAACTCTGTTCCTTAAAACAGTTCTTAGTAAGCATTATGCTCAGACAGCTCTTCTTAAGTATCATGTTTTTTTTTTTTTTTACTTTTTCATCCTCTGCTTTTTGCATTTTTATCAGCTCATCTGAATAGCTAGTTAAATAATTTTTTCAAGCCTGTTTCTATTTGACTCTATGTACTACTTCAGCTGTTCACTTATTTTAAACCCCTCTGAGTGACACACCCTTTTCTACTAAATTACTGGAAGACACCTCTTGTACCAAAGCTGAAACTAACTGCTTCTTGTTGACCAGCTGCAAGTTTCTCTACCTGCTGAAGATTTCTCTTCTGTTTGACTTTCTGTTACTTTCTCCAGAGGTCTTCTTTGCTTGCATCCAGGGACTGTAATTACAAGCTAGTAACTGACTTATCTAGTAGACAGCTTTACAGTCCACAGCTGCAGTTTCCACACTTGGACAGCACTAACCAACCGGATGATTAGTGTACTGTCATCCTGAAAGTCCCCTATTTAAAAAAAGCTTTACATGAACTAAAGAGGGAAGCCTGAAAAGATACCGTCCCTCTGGAAGCTCTGCTCCCACTGGTTGTGAAGCAACAAAGGTCTATATCTTTCCTGAAAAAGAATCTAGTATGCTTTCAGATGATTCTCTGCAATCAGACTAGTGGCACCCAGAATCGTCTACTTTTGCATGTTTACATTTAATATTACATGTTGAAAGAAATCAACTTAAAGCTTACATAATGGGAGGAACAAATGTTAGTGACACTTTAATCTGGTCTACAGCTGCCACAGAGATATTAAACATCAAGGAGAAAGTTTTTCTGTGTGTGCAAACACTCATTTATTGAAAAACTTTTTAAGTAAGATGGTAAGAAACCTTTAATGCCCTTCCTCTCTAAACTAGACTGGAAATTCCTTACCCAACTCCCACTAGAAGAAGACAGCTTTCAACTCCACTTTCTTTAGCATCTTAGACTTGCTTGCTCCCCGTTGCAAAGTCTGAATTAAGTCCACCATATCTCTGTGGCTTTCAAATGCCACTCGTACCCTTATGATAACTAGAGACAAATTATGGAAAAAATGGTCACAAACTAAGCTCCCTGCAGACTTGCAAAAATATAAAGAACTCGGAAATCTGACAAAAAACACAAAGATAAAAAGGACTTCTATAACAAACCTCCCATAGCCCTAAAATCTAATCCTAAAAAATTCTGAAAGTCTATTAACCAAATATTACATCTCGGTAATCTTAGTTCCCCCCCCCCCAATCCATGCCCAGACAAGACATCTGAAGTAACTGCCACTATCTTCGATACCTACTTTATCGATTCAATATCTAAGCTACTGAACCCTAACCCAAACTCCTCTACTACTATCTCCAATTTTTCTGAACCTAATCCTAATACTATCTCCCTCAAACCTGTACCTACTAGCTACATCAAAACTCTCCTTTCTAAATTAAAACCATGCGCAGCATCAGCTGACAATATTCCTTCCACTTTTCTTCTACTAGCAGCTGACACTCTTGCTCTCCCTGTATCTATCCTCATCAATCATTCTATCCCTGAATCTAAAGTCCCTTCCATCTGAAAACAATGCTACACACTACCTATGCACAAAGGAGGTAACTCCTCAGATATCTCCAACTTTAGACCTATCGCTATCCTCTCTCCTCTCTCTAAAGTACTAGAAACATGTATTCATAAACAAGTTATGCAGCATCTAATACAGGAAAATCTGCTTACACCCACTCAACACGGCTTCAGACCCAAACATAGCACCACTATAGCTCTATTATCCTTCCTCAAAACTTTCTCTATAGCGATGGATGACCATAAACTTATTTCTTGTCTATTCTTGGACCTCTCCAAAGCTTTCAACACTGTCTCTCACACTCTTTTGCTGCACAAACTGCATAACCTCAACTTCTCCTCTGATACTGCTGCATGGTTCTCCAGCTACCTCACTGATGGATCTCAATCAGTGAGATGGCACTCTGCACTCTCCCCTCCTCTCCCTGTAAAAATGGGTGTACCTCAAGGGTCTATCCTAGGGCCTTTACTTTTTAATATCTTTACTAATCGGCTCTATACCTCCTGTCCTTAGTCATCTTTAGTGCAATATACAGATGACTACAGTAATCACCACCGCCAACTCTCCCTCTAAGCTCTTCTCAGCTACTCAGGCATCTTTTAACTTAGTTGAAACATGACTCTCCAACAACCAGCTCATCCTTAACCCAAAAAAAAAAAAAGAAGCTGTCACTCTTCCTACCTACAAAGCTCAACAATATTAAACCCTCCTTCTCCATACAGTCCCTTAATAATACTCCCATTCAGGGAGAATCCACCACTAAGCTCTTAGGCGTAACCATCGACGATCAGCTTAAATTTGACTTGCATGTTAATACCATCAAAAAGACTGATTCAAAACTACGGCTCCTTTACCGTAACAAGAAATTCCTTACCTCTGAAGCCAAGATTACTCTCTCTCTTACCTACCTTCTACCCAGTCTAATGTACAATTCTCAAATTCTCACAAATCTTAACTCAGCAGTCCTGACCAAACTCAAATCTACCTACAACAAGGTTGCTAGATTTGCTGCCCAACAAACCTACAAATCCCATCACTCTCCCTCTCTAAAACACCTCTCCAAAGCTCTAACCAAGACCTACTACATACCAAAGTCTAAAGTTGGACGCAACATGTACAGCTATCACCCCACAATTGCTTGGAAAAGGCTCCCACTAGAAATCAGGACCCTTACAATTTAAGATAGCCACCAAAGAGCACTTTAAAAGTCACTGGTTCGGCCACTGCACTCTCCCCTCCTTAAATGGGTCTATATTAAATTTTCGAAAGCCGACTGTCGAATCTGACATTGTCAACACGAGAAGAGCGAAACTGCAGAACATCGAACAAGTAAACGGAAATCTCCGTAAGGGGAGATTTCCGTTCACTTCAATGTAGTGCGGTCTTGGAGTTGGTATATTTAAGTAGCAGGGGGTGTGGGGGTGCAGGGGCCCCCCTGCCTACACAGTTTAGTTTTTTTTTTTTTTTTTGTTGTTGTCATTTTTATTTTTTTTTCTGAATATTCGATGTTTTAACAGTTCGAACACTAAAGGTCAACCTTTAGTGATTCAAACTGTTAAATATTCGAGGTTCTAATATAGACCCCCTTAAACATCCTCTACTTTTCATACCTTAATCTGCTTTCTACCCTTAACTCACTCTTCTCACTAGCTGTCTAGTCTTCCTTGACTACTCTTTCTACTTTTTTCTATAATCTATTAAGCAAATCGCCTCAGAGAAACATTCTAGTGTAAAGGTCTTGCCTTCATGCAACTACATTATGATAAAACTGGGTTTTTGTAACCAGTTACCCCAAAACCTATATTCATCTTAATGACATATTTCTTTTTATACATCTTGAAATAGTTTTTGCTATACTCCTGATTATTTACACTGTATAAAAAGAAGTTATGTACTCACCATAATGTTCCATGTGAGTTGTTCCATCTCGCCTTCATTCATCACTGATGGGTTCGGAACAGATCCTCAGCTCCGACACGGCCATTTAGCAAAGCTCAAAGATTACCAGTAGCTCGAGACCAAGCCCCTTATTCCAAGATGCACTGCTGGAATTACCTCAGATTTGTTTGCTGCGAGTACCATACCCTAGAAAGAGGACTAATCTCCCCAAACAGGAAGAACATTGAAAAACCAGGCTGAAGTCAGCCTCCAAGTCAACTGTCAGCCAGGTGGGGGAAGGAGGGAGGGAGGGGCGTGAGAATGAAGGCGAGATGGAACAACTCACATGGAACGTTATGGTGAGTACATAACTTCTTTATGTGAAGTTGTTCAATCTCGCCGTTCATTCATCACTGATGGGTAGCATCCCTAGCACCCTAAATCCTGGGTGGCTCACAGAAGTACATTTTTCAGGACCGTAGAACCAAAGGAAGCATTGTCCCTGGAGGCCTTGTCCACTTTGTAATGAGTGATAAAAGTGTGAGGCTTAGACCAAGTGGCTGCAGCACAGACATTATAAAGGGGTAATTTGGCTTGAAAGGCCAAAGAAGTAGAGACTGCTCTGGTTGAGTGCGCCTTCACTTTATGCAACAAAGACCTATTAGCAGATGAGTAAGTGTAGGTAATACAATCCGAAAGCCACTTAGAAAGGGTTGTTTTAGCCACTGGTCTGCCTTTTCTGTCTTCAAAGAATGAAACAAAAAGCTGGTCTGACTTTCTGAAGTTTTTTGTTCTGTCCAAATAATATCTAAACTGTCTGTGAACATCAAGTTTGTGCAGCATGTATTCTAATTTGTTGGTATGGTTGGGGAAAAACAATGGCAACTCAATAACTTGGTTGATGTTTGTCTCAGAACATACTTTAGGCAAAAAGGAAGGATTAGTTCTAAGAGATACTCTGTCAGGATGAAAAATCATATAGGGGGGCTTGATAGATAATGCCTGAAACTCTGACACCTTGCGTGCAGAAGTAATGGCCACTAGAAAAATAGTTTTCCAAGACAGAAACTAGAGCTCACTAGATGATGCTGGTTCAAAGGGAGGAAGAACAATATGGGATAGCATAAAATTCAAGCTTCAGGGAGAATAAGGAGTCTTCACTGGAGGCCTCATGTGAAAGGTACCTTTGAGGAAGGCCTTGGATACTGGTGTTGCATAATATTTAGGCCATCAATACCTAGATGAAAATTGGATATGGCTGCTAACTGAACCCTAACGGTGGCAGCTGCTGCTCCTTCATGAAAAACCTCAGTCAAGAATTGTAGTATGGATGACAATGGAGCTTTGTAAGGGTCAAGGTTCTTGTTAGAAGCCCAAATGGAAAACCTCTTCCACTTACTACGATACAATTTTCTAGTGGAAAGTTTGTGGGAGGCCAACAAAATTTGACTTGTGTCATACGAAAGATTACAAAGCCTGGCTATACAGGGGAACTGGAGCAGCCAAGCGGTTAGCTTCAGTGACTGCAAGGAAGGATGGAGGTCCCCTGACGGGTGAGTCAGAAGGTACGGAACTGGGTCCAGGATCAATGAATCCTCCAAGAGATGGTGGTAAAGAAATGGAAACCAAATCTGCCAAGAACAATGAGGGGCTATAAAAACAACAGTCCTTCCCAGCGACTTTGCTTTCTGTAAAAATCTGGGCATCAGTGGAATTGGGGGAAATACACAGAGGAGACCCGGGGGCCAATCGTGTAGGAGTGCATCCCCCGGGGGTTCTCTGAAGGGGTATCAGGGCAAAGTAGCTTCTGCATTTGGTGTTGATGTGGCTGGCAAAAAGGTCGCAGCAAGGCTGGCCCCATTTGCGGAAAATCCTGTCCGCAATCTCCTGTTTGAGGGACCACACACATGGCAACAAAATTGCCCTGCTCAGCTTGTCCGCTATCACGTTGGATCTCCCCGGGATGTGCGTTGCCAACAGAAAGCGCTGGGATGACACAGCCCACTGCCAAATTCTGAGGGCTTCTCGGCAAAGGGGGTAAAGACTTGGTCCCGCCCTGTTTGTTCAAATACCAGACCACTGACATAATGTCTGTCTGTATAGCAATTGTCCCTGGAGGGAAAGAGTCCTGAAAGTACTGCAACGCCAGAAGTACCGCTCATCTCTAGAACGTTGATATGCAAGTGTGACTCTTGATCCATCCATCCATGTGCCTTGGTCAGTCTTTCCCTGAAAATGTCCCCCCCACCCTATCAGGGAAGCGTCTATGGTCACAGTGGCTACTGGAGGGAGTAGTAACAAAGGGGCGTCCTATTGTGACATGTAGAGACGTCAACCACCACTGAAGATCCCTTGCAAGAGTTTGAAATCAGAATCATATGGTTCACTGACAATTCCTGGTAGGAACCTTGCGTGAAAAGGAGTCATTGAAGAATCCGCATATGCATCCTCGCCAGTGGAATGGCTAATACTGCTGCCGCCATCAAACCTAGCACTTTCAAGACTTCTGCGAATGGAGCTCTGTTCTTTTGACACCAAAGAAGTGATGTATTGGCGAATAATTGATACCCTTTTGAATGGAAGACGTAGAGTGGTGTTTGAAGTGTCTAACTCTGCCCCTATAAAGATGATATACTGCGATAGAGACAATGCAGACTTTTTGAAGTTGACCATAATACTTAAGTGGTTGCAGTGTGTCAGAGTGGATTCTGTTGCCTGAATCAGTTGATGCCTGGTGGTGGAGGTAAGGAGCCAATTGTCTAGGTATGGAAACACCTGGAATCCTAGACACCAGAGGTGAGCCGTGACCATTGCCATACATTTGGTAAACACTCTGGGGGCTGTAGTGAGACCAAAGGGCAGGGCTCAAAACTGATAGTGACTGGCTCCCAGCCAGAAACGCAGATGATCTCTGGATGGTCTGGCTATTTTTATATGGTAGTATGCATCCTTGAGATCGATTGAGCACATCCAATTGTCCTTCCCTAAAAAAGGAAGTATGGACTGAAGCATGACCATCCGAAACTTCTCTTTTCTTACAAATTGGTTCAGTCTGCTGAGGTCCCAAATGGGTCTCCATTCTCCTGTTTTCTTTGAAACAAAAAAGAATCTTTATTAAGTTCCGAATTCTGAACCACAAAAACGAGCAGTGAACGACTCCAGGCAGTCAGAAAAGATTTATTTAAGCGCTTTTCGTCAGTTTAATAAGCTGACTTCTTCAGAACATAAAACAAAGACCACTGACAGCTTGATCCTTATAAAGGCGTAACCCTCATTAAGGACTTCAAGCAATAATTCAATTAGTCTTAATTAACATTAAAAAACATTTTAAGAGGTGGATACATTTAAAAGGAACTGTTCAAAAGAACAGTAACCAATTAATGGTGGCGAACTAAACAACCTAGTAAGTGTACTTACAACACAAGTGAATAAAACGATCTAATAGTATAACATTTATTAAAACTTACTTAAACATATTTAAAACATTATCTGAATTTATTAAGTACATGTGGTATGTGTGATTTACCCCCACCTTCATGTATATTATGTACTTGTACTTTCATACATTTTATGTAGCGCTTTTTGTAGTATTATCTTATACATACAATTGTGTGATTTTAACTTTTGCTACGTTTTAAAATTCGCTGTGCAATTACCATTTTAATTTAACAAATACTTGATATTAAATATTAATTTAATTAATATTAAACTTTAGTAGCACCACCAAACACCGTAGTATATTCACTTATTTATTGTTCTATAATTATATATAAAAACAATATAAATACAATAACATATAACTTCTTTTTCCTAAACTGGGTCATAAATTCTTATTCTTTTTCCTAAACTGGTTGATAAATTGAACTTATAATGTTTTCTGATATGATTTTGAAACTTATAACAACTTTTGGGTTGCTTGAGGTTCTTACCTCAGATACAACGACATGGGTAGGTTTAGAACCTTGTTTTAAAGTAAAACCAAAATTAGGTTTCAATAGCTGTAAAAATGTAAGTAGTGCTGTGTATTGTAGTTCAGTAAAAGGTTGCAACATGCAACACATTCTACAGGATTTACTTTTATACTAATAGATCGTTTTATTCTCTTGTGTTGTAAGTACACTTACTAGGTTGTTTAGTTTGCCACCATTAACTGGTTACTGTTCTTTTGAACAGTTCTTTTGAACAGTTCCTTTTAAATGTATCCACCTCTTAAAATGTTTTTTAATGTTAATTAAGACTAATTGAATTATTGCTTGAAGTCCTTAATGAGGGTTACGCCTTTATAAGGATCAAGCTGTCAGTGGTCTTTGTTTTATGTTCTGAAGAAGTCAGCTTATTAAACTGACGAAAAGCGCTTAAATAAATCTTTTCTGACTGCCTGGAGTCGTTCACTGCTTGTTTTTGTGGTTCTGAGTTTGGCTTCGTTTTTTTGGATTCCTGGTTACATGGCATCGGGCATGAGTGGTTCAGAAAGTCAGTTTAACCCTCTGGAAACGCCAGGGGTTTTGTTTAACAACTCAGCTGCTGACGACAACACGAACGTTAACCTTATCCCATCGATGGGTAGTTCTTGTGATGTCGTTGCATCCAAACTTGATGGTATTTTTTTGAGGCTTGACAAATTAGATTCAGACCAACGTGGTCTACAGCAAACGGTACTGTCTTTATCAGAGTCAGTGAGGTGGCAAACGAACAATGAGGTAGAAGGGATGCTCACTCTCCCTCAATCTAGCGTGGATGGTGTGTCAGCAGAGAGGATTCACGCTAACGAAGGAGAGGAGCTACCTAACGCTGTTTTTGGACGAGGTTGCAGCAACGCTGTCGGAATGCCCGAGGTTGGCTCTAGCATTAACAGGAGCAATAAAACGCTCCCTTTACGTGGAATTAATGACACTATAACACCAAATGTAGTGACACAGGGTGATAGTATCGATGAAAGGGACTTAAACAGATTCAATTTAAAGCAGAGTGTACCTATGGGGAACTTGGGACGTCCAAATGAAGCACTATTGCCTTCTAGAGTTGCTGAGCCTGTAGGCTCTCATGAGGAAGCACTGAGGCAACTTGCTGGTCCATCTAGGAGTGGACTGCCAAATCTTAAAGGTACCACATTAACCTCTTCTTTTACAACTTGGTTAGAGAATGGTTTCTGTTTCAACAGTGTTTATAATGCTGAACCTAATGGAAATAGTAGGGAGTTAATGGAGGAAGACGATGGCTTAACAGGCAATAAACTTAAACTTTTTGATGCATGTTTAGTTAAGCTCAAAAAGCTCCAGTTGGAAATTTCTTACTTTCAAGAATGTCTATCTAGAAAGGTAGTTCCCAAAGGTTTGAGACGTGTATCTTATCCTACTGGCCTGGAAAATGGGTCTACCTTTCATAAAGACTTGGTATCTTTATTTGATAGACAAGGATTTGAATTAATTGAGACTATTATCAAGCACTATAAAAATTCGGTCAGTGACCTGTCGAGGTTTGTAACGGAGTTGGAAACTAGTATACAAACCCACTATGAATTTGGTAGATACAAATACGATTATGACCGTATATTTAATAGTATTGACCAATACATGTCTAAACTGGAGTCTAATAAAACTAAAAAACTTGACAGGGACATAAAAGCATATGATACAGGAACTGCCTACCCATTCCACCTGTAGCCCAAGTTTGGGGAAATGGAATGGTAAACCCTAAAAAACCTTACCAATACAACAAGGACCTGAATGTCGTCCAACAAGGACCTTGTTGATGACTTCGAGTCCGACAACACCAGTTTCGATCTAGGGCCATCTAACCAACAAGGACAAGGGGGTAGGGGCACCCCATGGCGTAATAGACTTCGAAGCGCTCAACCTGACAGACAACAGGCACGAGACCCAAATTTTCAGCAGGGCCCCTTCACCGGGGCCAAACCGAAGCAGAAGAACTATCAACAAAATGTTGTAAAAGACAAACAGGTCTACAATGGTTACAGGAAATAAACCCTCGACCTGTTATGGATTCATTGTTAAACCCAATCGACGGTCATGATGCTTATGACACTGTTTTGGACATTACTGAGACTGTATCAGAGTCAAGCACGAGTACTATAGAACCGCTTTATGTTGACAGCATTTTAAATGAGTCTATTTGTGGTCTTTGTGAGTCTGTCCCTTTGGAGAGTAGTAAACTAGTACCTTCCATTGTCTTAAACACTAAGGGTGATTTTAAAGTGTACAACTTTAGTGATATAGAAATTGGGTCTGAAATAGTTGACCTATTATCTAAAGGGTTTACTTTCGTCCCATCTAAACAATGGGACATGACTAACACAATTTTGGACATCAAATTGTTTGTCAGGAAACAAAGTCTCCACCTCTTGATGGGTGACGTGTTTTGTTTGTCTGATAGTTTCCATGTCCCTAGTACCTACAACCCCCCATTACATCCTGCTCTCGACTTGTTCGAGAAATGCTGTGAGCTAGACATAAGACACATGAACACCTACAAAGACAACAGTTCCACACTTACCAACTTGAACAACGATGAAAAGGAAATAATGTCCTTTCTTACCACCCAACGGCTTAGGTTTTGTAAACCTGACAAGGGGGGTGGATTAGTTGTTTTTAACATGAGTGACTACCATGACAGAATGTATAAACTATTAAACACCGAAGCATATGTACAAAGTTCACGTAGCGAGGTAAACAGGGCCTACAGTATCATCAGAAACTGTATTGAGGATTTGTTCATAGATGCCCTCATAGACCAAAAGACATATAACTACCTAGTAACGTCTTTTCCTAGATACCCAAGTATCTTTGGTATCCCTAAAATACACAAGAGTATTGAGAATCCACCACTTAGACCTTTGGTAGACAGTAGGGGATCCCCAACCTACTCTTGTGCTAAGGTATTGGATGCAATCTTACAAAAATACCTGGTTAAGGAGACTCAAATTTGTAAAGATTCTTGGACTTTTTTGAAAAATATTGACTCAGAGCCCTTTGACAAGAGCTACAACTTCCTCACAATCGATGTAAAAGACCTTTACACTAGTATCCCCCATGAGGTAGCATTAGAATGGGTTGGACTTATGCTTAAGAAATATAAAGCTCCCACCAGGGAAACAGACTTAGTCTCTGTCCTATTGGATTTAGTATTAACAAACAACTACTTTTTCCACGGTGAAGAATTCTACTTGCAAAAAATAGGTGTTGCCATGGGATCACCTTGTGGAGGAAGTGTAGCTAACTTGGTGATGGCGTACTGGGAATCTGAGTTTGTCTTTAAAGGCAACTTGTTTTTTGAGTCCTTCATATACTATACAAGGTTCCTGGACGACATCTTTATTTTATTTAAGGGTAGCGAAAGTGTCAGTCATCAAATTATTGATTACTTTAACCACACTACTGAGTTTTTGCAATTTACGCATATGTTTAATTGTGACTGTATCGACTACCTTGACATCTACCTTAGTAAGAATTACAACTTAAACTTGTTTACAGCAAACATCTTTAGAAAACCAACATATTCTAACACTTTCCTCCATTATGCCAGCTGTCACCCTCACTATCAGAAGAAATCTGTTGTGAAGGGGCAGTTGGTAAGAGCTTCCAGAATGGTCAACCTGGACGAGGATTTTAAACAGGAATGTGCTTACATACGGGAAATGTTTATACATAGAGGCTACCCGGAAACTTTCCTTGACCCAATAGTCCATGAGGTAATGGATAAAAGACACAATAAGGTGTATCTACCTCTCCTCAACACTAATACTAAAAATTTGACCAATGACAAAGTACAGTTTTGTACCTACCATAAATGTAGATGTTAGAGTGCTAATACAGCTGCAGTAATCACATATGGGTTCTCTGCCGTCAGGCGGTCCCTCGGTCGGCCGAATTCCAAAGTCTTGGTCCGGCGTCGGTTGTCGTCGCTCTCTCTTCTGACGTCAGTGAGGCCAGAGTATACAAGACACAGCCGACGCCATGTTCTTCAGTCTTTCTTGCCCCAGATGTCAGGTGCCCCCAGAAGGAAGGCAATACCTTAATAGTGCTTATATACATATACAAGCAATGCAATATAATTCAAAATCAGTGGTAACAAGCAAATAAAACATAGCCGGATAACCCAGTCTGGTAGTATGAAGAGGTTGCTAGGCCTCATGTCTTTACCAAGTGGGGAAGGAGGGAGGGAAACCTGTACTGCAGCTGTATTAGCACTCGAACATCTACATTTATGGTAGGTACAAAACTGTACTATGTTCATCGTGCATACAGCTGCAGTAATCACATATGGGTAGAATCCCAAAGCTATGTACTGGGTGGTAGGTACTAGGAGGAACTGGGTTGAGCCAGAATGCCCTGCAAAACAGCAGTGGCAAAACCTGCTCTCGTTCTGGAATATAAAGGCAGATGGTAGTGTTTTGTGAAGGTATGTACAGAACTCCAAGTGGCTGCCTCCAAAATATCTTTGGTAGGAACTCCTCTGAGGAAGGCTGTAGAGGTAGCTGTTGCCCTGGTGGAGTGGGATCTGATACCTGCAGGAACAGATTTTCCATGATAGGAGTAACAAAACCGTATGCAGTGGCCTATCCACTTTGAAATAGTCTGTTTTGTAACTGGCTTCCCTTGAGCCCCTACAGCATAAGACACAGAGTTGTTCTGATTTCCTAAAGGACTTTGTTCTGTCCAAATAATAACGAAGCTGCCTATGGATGTCTAAGGAGTGTAGCAGCCTTTCCCCTTTGTTTTGAGGATTGGGGTAAAAGGTGGGTAGGTGTATGGCTTGATTTAAAGCTACCCTGGATACCACTTTAGGCATAAAAGATGGGTTGGTACGAAGGGAAACCCTGTCCTGATGGAAAATGAGAAAGGGCTGCACCGCCATGAGGGCCTGAAATTCAGAAACCCTACGAGCTGAAGTGATGGCCAGAAGGAAGGCTATCTTCCAGGACAAATATTGCAAATCTGTTGAGGCAGCTGGTTCAAAAGGAGGCAATGTTAATTTTTCTAGTATGTAATTAAGATCCCAGGCTGGTATTGGTTGTTTCCTTGGTGGTCTTATATTCTTAGCCCCTCTGAGAAACTGTCGTAAGAGTGGGTGAGAAAATAAAAGAGGATCAGTGTTGAATTCTGCAGAGATGGCTGAGGCATGGATTTTTATGGAAGAAAAAGAAAGTCCATTGTTCAATAGCTCTGCTAGGTACTGTAATACCTGTGGCAAGTTCAGTTTTCTATGGTCCTGGCCTTTTTTCTCATTCCAAGAGCAAAACCGCTTCCATTTTGCGGAGTAAGCTTTTCTTGTAGCTGGCCTTCTGGCCTCCAAAATGACATCCTGTACCTCCTTGGAGAGTAGGTTCTGTTGTGGTGTTAAGGAATTTTCCATGCAGCGAGATTGAGTGTTTTCAGCTGACTGTGAAGAGTTTTGTAGCTGTGCTGAGTCAGCAGAAGAGGCATTAGAGGCAGGGACCAGGGAGGAGTATGTGTTAGGCTCCTCAGAAGTGGGTACCAGTGTTGCCTTGGCCAATCTGGAGCAATCAGTAACATCTTCGGTTTGTCTGTTCTTGCTTTCAAAAGCACCTTGGGCAGAAGAGGCAGAGGTGGGAATGCGTAAACTGTCCATGCTGTCCAACTGAATGAAAAGACGTCCACTCTCCAGGCCTTTGGGTGAAAAGTCTTTGAACAAAACTTTTCCAATTGATGATTCCTGTGGGAGGCAAAAAGATCTATGTCTGGCCTCCCCCATGCTTGGCTTATTTCTGCAAACACCTGAGGATGCAACTTCCATTCGTGTGGATCTGTCATTTTTCTGCTTAGATTGTCTGCCAGTGTGTTTTCAAATCCTGGCAAGTACTGTGCTTGAAGTTCGATTTGTCTTTCCAGAGCCAAGTTCCAAAGAGTCATGGCTAGTCTGCACAAGGGGTATGAATGTGTTCCTCCTTGTTTGTTTATGTACCACATTACCGTGGTGTTGTCTGTTCTTATTAGTAATTGTCCTGGATGGAGGAAGTCCTTGAAAGCTGTAATTGCATTTATTACTGCTAGCATTTCTTTTTGATTGATGTGAAGGTGCTTTTCTTTTTGGGACCATTTGCCCTGAATGCACCTGTTCATCATGTGCGCCCCCCAGGCGTAGTCTGAGGCGTCTGTGGTTATGACTTGTTTTGCTTGAGGCTTGCAGAATGGGAGGCCTTTGTTTGCTTGACATGCTTGGGCCCACCATAGAAATTCCTTTTGCAAACATGGAATTATTGGTATTATTGTTTCCAAACTGTGACTGTGTTGAGACCATAGGTTTTTTAGGTACCACTGAAGTTTCCTCATATGCAGCTTTGCAAATGGGGTTAATAGAATGCAAGATGCCATGAATCCCAGAGCCTGCAGGATTTTCCTTGCAGTAATCCTGGTACTTTTTGCTAGTATTTTGAAGTACTGAGACAGTTGCCCTTGTTTTTCTGGTGTAAGGTAGGCCATCTGGTGTTTGTGTCCAAGTTGGCACCCAGGAAAGTTATTTTCTAGGATGGTGTTAGCCTTGATTTCTCTTTGTTGATTGTATATCCCAGAGAAAGCAGTAACCGTGTCACATATGCCAGATGTTCCAGAAGTATGTTCTTGCTGTCGGCTTGGATCAGGCAGTCGTCCAGATAAGGGTAAATTTGTATCCCTTGAAGTCTGCAGTAGGCAATCACTGATGCCAGGCACTTTGTGAATACTCTGGGCGCAGTAGATAAGCCAAAGGGCAATGCAGAGAATTGATAGTGTATTGAACCTGCAAGAAATCTGAGGTATCTTCTGCAGCTTTGTCTGATTGGGACATGCAGGTATGCCTCCTTGAGGTCCAATGTTACCAGCCAGAACTCCTTGCCCAGCATGGGAAGAAGCTGCTGTAATGTGAGCATCTTGAATTTTGGTACGATTAGAAATGTGTTTAGGGTGGATAAGTCCAAAATGGGTCTCCAGTCGGTTCCTTTCCTTGGTACCAGGAAAAGTCTTGAATAAAAACCTTGACCTTGTTGGTTGGTAGGTACCTCTTGAATAGCTCGCATGCTTATGAGCTTTGAAATTTGAAGTTGTGCCTCTGCCCTTTGATTTTGTGGCAGGTTTGGCATGCCTCTCATTTTTGGAAGAGTGTGAAATTGAAATTTGTAGCCTCTGTTTATAATGTCCAGGATCCATTTGTCTGTTGTGACAATATGCCAATTGCTTGCAAATAGTGCTAGTTTTCCTCCCAAAGGTGCTGCCAGCTGAGACATGCTTGGCATGGAAATGAGGGAGTCATTGGGTTTGCTTCCTGTATTGTTGTGCACTATCTTCGCCACCTCTTGGTGCTGGAGTTTGCCATTGTCGGCCTCTATATGATCCTTGTGATTGCCCTCTGCCCCTTGTGCGTCTGTATCTACCTCTTTGGGGCTTGTCAGTGGCTGGAAAGGACCAGTTTTTTGAAGGCCAATTTCTGCTAAAACGTGGTGGTTGGACCTGTAAGAAAGCTTTGACAGTTTGCATAGATTTGGCTTTTTCTTCCATTTTCCGCAGTATCACCTCAGCATTAGTACCAAACAGCACATCCTTTTGTAAAGGAGCATCTAGAAGTTTAGCTTTCACATGATCAGGTAAATTTTGTTCCCTAAGCCAGGAGTGTCTGCGAATGACTGATCCTGTAGCTGCCGCTCTACTTGAGGCCTCTAGGGCATCATAACCACATTGTAAAGTGTGTTTACCCACTTGTTCTGCACTATGTATCATATCCTGTAACTCCTTTAAATCTTGTTGTTCAGGTTGAGACATTTTGTTCCTCAATTGTGGTAACAGGAACTGTTGATATTTAAGCATATGAAACTGACAATTTAAAGCGCTCATGGCTAGGGAGACTTCGGATTCCAAAATATTCGTAATTCAGGAGCTGACCGACCGGCACTTGCGAACTGCTTCTGCTTCGGGCACCGCGCGGCAAAAAAGACTGAAGAACATGGCGTCGGCTGTGTCTTATATACTCTGGCCTCACTGACGTCAGAAGAGAGAGCGACGACAACTGACGCCAGACCAAGACTTTGGAATTCGGCCGACCGAGGGACCGCCTGACGGCAGAGAACCCATATGTGATTACTGCAGCTGTATGCACGATGAACATCAGTGCCAGCTTGGTAGATAAGAACTTATGTGACCAAGAAGGGAGTATTGTGCCATTTAGTGGCCGATTAAACAATGAGTTAAATACTGTTAAATTTATTACTACCTTCAATATAAAAAGCACCTTATGTTCATCAATACTGAAGAAAAACTGGGACTTGTTTAAAACACAACCTGACCTATTTGAAAAACTAGGTGACCACCCTATGATTGTTTACAGAAAAGGGCTTAACATCAAAAACCTGTTAGAAAAACACGATGCACTTATAGTGAGATGCCCTGGAATGTACAAATGTCACAATTGTAATTATTGTAACTACGTCCAGGAGGGTAACTTTTATTCTGAACAAACAAAAATTCAGGTTAAGGAACAAATTCGATTGTAACACTAACCACATCACTTATTTAGCTAAGTGTACATCCTGTTTAGCATTTTATGTTGGTAAGACTGAAAGAAGACTACGTGAAAGGATGTACGAACACCTTTATGCCATTAAAAAGGGGAAATTGGAGAACGCACTTGCTAAACACACGGCAGGTCACCCAAACCACAGTTTCAGGTTCATGGCAATTGACCATGTAAAAATAGACACGAGAGGGGGTCCCAGAAAACTGAAACTAGAAGAATTGGAATTGAAATGGCAGGTAAAACTTAATGCATACAGCTTCCCAGGACTGAATGAGATGAAGGTATCGTCACTAGATACACTCCCCTGTTGGATTTCATATACGTGTATATATATATTTTCCGTTTATTATACACACATATATTTGGTGTTTTAGATTTCTTATGGTCGTTATGTCTGTTATGTTTTTATGTCCTTCATGTCCTTTACGATTATTTTTTGTGGACTAGCTAGTTTTAACACACGTTATTATGAATTCATTAAAACTATTGACCACGACCTTCTCGATACTAGGTACATCTAACTTATCACAACTAATTTAAGCATCAACAAAAAATAAAAATAATTATTACCAAAAATTATTAATAATTATATATACAAAAAATTATTAAAACTTACTTAAACATATTTAAAACATTATCTGAATTTATTAAGTACATGTGGTATGTGTGATTTACACCCACCTTCATGTATATTATGTACTTTCATACATTTTATGTAGCACTTTTTGTAGTATTATCTTATACATACAATTGTGTGATTTTAACTTTTGCTACGTTTTAAAATTCGCTGTGCAATTACCATTTTAATTTAACAAACACTAAATATTAAATATTAATTTAATTAATATTAAACTTTAGTAGCACCACCAAACACCGTAGTATATTCACTTATTTATTGTTCTATAATTATATATAAATATATAAAACAATATAAATACAATAACATATAACTTCTTTTTCCTAAACTGGGTCATAAATTCTTATTCTTTTTCCTAAACTGGTTGATAAATTGAACTTATAATGTTTTCTGATATGATTTTGAAACTTATAACAACTTTTGGGTTGCTTGAGGTTCTTACCTCAGATACAACGACATGGGTAGGTTTAGAACCTTGTTTTAAAGTAAAACCAAAATTAGGTTTCAATAGCTGTAAAAATGTTAGTAGTGCTGTGTATTGTAGTTCAGTAAAAGGTTGCAACATGCAACACATTCTACAGGATTTACTTTTATACTAATAGATCGATTTATTCACTTGTGTTGTAAGTACACTTACTAGGTTGTTTAGTTTGCCACCATTAATTGGTTACTGTTCTTTTGAACAGTTCTTTTGAACAGTTCCTTTATGTATCCACCTCTTAAAATGTTTTTTAATGTTAATTAAGACTAATTGAATTATTGCTTGAAGTCCTTAATGAGGGTTACGCCTTTATAAGGATCAAGCTGTCAGTGGTCTTTGTTTTATGTTCTGAAAAAGTCAGCTTATTAAACTGATGAAAAGCGCTTAAATAAATCTTTTCTGACTGCCTGGAGTCGTTCACTGCTCGTTTTTGTGGTTCTGAGTTTGGCTTCGTTTTTTTGGATTCTAAGTTCCGAATTCTGTTTGGTCTGTTGGGACTTGGCTGGATGACTCTTTTCTAGCAACTTGAGGACCTCTGTGGTTAACTTGTTCCCTGTAACTGGGTGGAACATCCGGGATTCTCCTGACAGGAATGGGTGGAGTGGAGAATGGTATGAAATACCCTCTGGAAATGATGCTTTGTACCCATCTGTCGTTTGTAATATCTAGCCAGGCTTCTGGGTACAAAGATAAGCGACCCCCGACCACCTCCAGAGCAGGACAGTCGGGCCTCCTCTCAGGAGCGCTGGTAGGGCTGACAAGAGAAATTTTCTCTGTCGCCCTAGTGTTGTGGACCCCCTCTGCCACGAGGGCGGCGTCTTCCATTACCTCTTCCTCTGCCCCTGGAGGAAGGTTCGCCACATGTGCCCTGAAAGGCTCCTTGGGCTTTATGGAACCATATCTTTCCTCCCCTTTGGCTTTTGGAGTAAAGCTGAGTAGGGGTAGAAAAACAGACTCCGATGGCAGACAGAGTCTTTCCCTCCTGTTCACACCTGGTCAATGTTTCCTTTACCTTAGGCCCAAACAAGGATGAGCTATCAAATGGGGTATTTACGAATGAAGACTTGAAGGGCTCCGCGAAGGAACAGAGGTGCATCCAGGCATGCCTACGAAGGGCAATCCCTGCTCCTGCAGCCCTACTCGACCCATCTGCTGCATATGATATGAGCCGCATGGATGAGTTCACAATGGAATTAAGGGCATCAAGCTGGGCAGAAACCTAGTCAGTGACACCTGCAGCTGCAGCATCCTGAAGATTATCTCCCAACTCCTTAAGGAGATCTCTTTGCAGTCTGGTGAAATGGGTCAGATAGTTCAGTGATCGAAGAGTGAAAGTCGCTGAACTGAACATGCGTTTCCCATATCTATCCATGATCCTAGAATCTCTGTTAGGAGGATGGATAGACGCAGAAGTTTCAGACAATTCCTTTTTGGTGGATGCTAATATTGTCTGTTGGAATCTGACTTTATACTTATTATATATATTATTCATTCATGAAGAGTTTTCATTTTCATATGCATTTGAACATTCCAGCCACCAGGTTGGGCTACACCACTATCTCTCAGTTAATGAGGGTCCACTATAAATATAGCAAGTACTTGTGCTGTATTGAATTTCTTTTATTCTTTTTTGCTTATCCATTGATAAAGGCTGTGAGGCCGAAACCGGTCTGGTTTGGTTATGATTTTGGAATATGTTTCGTAACTAATAAAGGATTTTGAACCATTCGTGCTTAATATCGTATTTTGCTGGTCATTGTGGTTGTATGCAGTTGGTTTGACCGAGCACGCCATCCTTGCGAGGCATTTCAGTCGCATCTTGTCATTGGGCTTCGCTGGTGGTTCACGATAGTTGCACGGCATTTTTCGTACAAAAGGGATTATACATACTTTATTTCTATTGTACCTTTGGATTTAGAGATGGTTTACGTACTTGGATATTTATGATGAGTGTCAGAATTTGTTGGTAATTGGACATATCACTTATACACTTCCAGCTTACTATGATGGGTCAGGCCTACTAGGTTGGATCATCACCAAACGCTAAGGGTGTACTTTCATCCTTTTGGACACTGGCACGTATTTGGACTATCTTCATGGGACATGTGGTGCCTGGTAAACATAATACAAACATAAGGGAGGATTTATTTTCAACCTTTGGTTAACTGTGATTGAATGCTCCTCATTACATTGGGTTGCGAAAATACTGATCCACGACTTATACAAGGTACTGTTTACAACTAGTGTATAACTGCTGGTCGAGGGGCACGTGTACAAAAAACTTTTTTGAGTAAGGACAAATCGGTGAATAGGTGCCGAACAACATATTGGTTTAAAGGAGCTTTCAAGGGTCGCTAAATATTGACTGATTTGAGGCATTGGCTGAACTTGTATATGATTTAGAACTGCTAATATGTCGGTTACTCTGTGGTTCAACTTTTAATTTGCATACTATTTCTCGAAATGAATCGCATTTGTTTGGACTAATTTTGGACTTTCTTGTATCATAGATATTTTGTCACTTTACACCAATTGTAATACAAGCCTATAGTTTATGGGTTTTTATACGCATTATAATTGTGTTTGATACATAAACAGTGACATATAGGACAATATAGGTTGTGGTTTATTACGCTAGGGCACTATATTAGATTATTTGTCCTCTTCTATGGTACTAGGAGGTCGAGGAAAGACGGTTCTGATTATTTATATGTTTTATGCTTACATGAGAAATAGTGATTTGTCCACACGCCACCACAGTCCCTATCATATCCATTTATTTTAGAACAACTATCAAGGAACAATTTATGCAAAATATATGGTTGCATTTGCACAATTATATTATTTAACATTTATATATGGATGTGATAGTTAACCTATTATGGGCCTGGATATACTTATATTAATCTACTGATCTATGAATACATTGCAAGTTTCCATTCTGGGCTATTGGCGGATCCTATATAGTTTTTTAGCTGGATACACTAGTAGATTTTGACTTTCAAGGGATTGGTTGATTAATATTATACTGATTAGTAAAATTGATGGTTGTATTATTCATCACAAACTTTTTATAGTTTCTAGTTGGATGCACCAGTGGACTACTGAATTTCAGGAGGTCTAGGGACCAATATCCTACTGATTATTAAATACATATTTGTATTATTTATTTATTTAAAATTTTAGGCACTTGATTCTCAGTGCAGTCCCTGTTGGATTGTTGATTTATACATATATATTACAAACAATACCAAGTGGGGAAACTATCAGTTGGTTGGTCATTAGTATTTGAATAATATGGATCTTGAGCAGATTATGAATGGGTTATGTGCTGATAGGCATGATCTAGGAGTATTTGGTGTCAATGACATGTCAAGCAGTAACCAAAATGGCTCTTATATAGATCCTACTAATGGTTGTAACTTGGCTTTTAGTAAATTTAATAAGGACTTGAGGAATCTCAGAGCTAACATTTGGCACTTGAGACTATTCAAAGCGTACATACAAAGAGACATCACTCCTAGAGGCCTCAGAGTCAGGTTGCAGCCCTTGGTCGGCAGGTCAGAGGACAGGCTGACAAAGGAATGGAACCAGGCTCTTCATCAATCCTCAATGATGTTTATTAGAATTTTAGCAGCATACTATGAAAGAATGGTGGATATCTGCTTAACAGAAGTTAAAGCTTCTTGTGAGGAGTGTAAACGCTTCGAGTCACAACCAACATATGCCACCTTAGTTAACAAATTATCTAAGGATTTGGCTTTTTTTGACCAGCAAACTAGGGATCGAAAAATCCGCAAGTTCAACAGGGATTGCACTGACTATCAAAGGGGTCGCCCTTTTGACACATCAAAAACAGTTAGATTTAGTGATATTGGTCAAAAGTCACCTGGTACAAAACCTAGGAAGAGACCACGATCTATTCTGAAGTCTACTGATGCATCCTTTGCTAGTACCTCTGGTGATGAATCATCATGTATGGATAATGATGGTAACAACCATCGAGAATCACCAAGGAGTAAGAAATCTAACACTAAAACCCCTTTAGACATACATCAAGGCGACGAGGGGGTCGCAAGCACAAACATAAATATAAGAAGCAATTCCATGGAGGGTCTGATTCGAACACTGTTGAAATAACTATACCTGGCTCTTATAATGTATTGAATTTATCAGATGTACCATTGACAGATGCACAAACAACTTTACTTAATAAAGGCCTTGGCTTCATCCCCGGTTTTTTTAGTCATGAATATAGTATTGTGAACGATGTACTGACATTTTGTCGCAATGTGAATCTTAAATTGTTCTTTTCAGGTCATATCTCTCAAAGATCTCAAGAATTTAGATTTCTGAAATCGGATTTCCAACCTCCGATGAATAAATATGTCTCCAAATTTCAACAGTCGGTTATCAAGGATTTACATTTTCACCATCAGGAATCATGCATTCTAAGCCAAAATATTTCCACCATGGAAAAAACTGCTTTAGAAGAACTTAGGCATAATCATAATATCACCATTCTGCCTGCAGACAAGGGAGGTGCTGTTGTGGTCATGAATATTGGGGATTATCTTAATGAGGGCAAGAGACAATTGGCAGATCGTAGGTGTTATATGCAGATGTTTATTGACCCTACATTGGTATACAAGAAGGAAATTGATTCCTTCTTACAAACAGCGGAACAACAGGGCATCATAACAAAAAACATAGTAAAACATCTTACTGTTAAAGACCCACAAAAACAAATTTTATATCTTCTGCCAAAAATACACAAGTCTATTACTAAACCCCCAGATAGACCCATAGTGTTGGGCATTGGCTCACTAACAGAACCATTATCTGCTTTTTTAACACGTTACCTTCAGCCATTATTAACATCATTCAGGGCTAGATTAGAGGACACGACACACTTCCTTCAAATCATTGAAGACACCCAACTTGAACAGGGTTGGCTTATGTGCACATTAGATGTCAAATCATTATATACAAGTATTCCACATTGGGCTAGGTTACAGTCATTACAATATTGGTTGGAAAAATCTGATTTGTACCCACCAGGATTCAATACTCTTTTGATCTGCATGGCAGAACATCTGTTAACCAAGAATGTTTTTATTTCCATGGTGAGTGTTTTTTACAACTACAAGGTACAGCGATGGGAGCTTCTTTTGCTCTTATTTACGCGGACCTTTTTATGGCCTATTTTGAGGAGTGCATGATTTATGATCTATCACACAACATCTACATAGTTGAAATTGATATTTGGAGACGATATTTAGATGATTGTTGGATGGTGTGGAGGGCGGATATAACATATTTACATGAATTTATACAATATTTGAATGATAATATATGGGGTATGGAATTTGCTGTTACATATGATTATAGTACCATCAATTTTTTGGACGTTACAGTTTATCGTAACGAAGACCATACTTTGAGTACTAAAGTATTTCGTAAATACCCACAATACAATACCTTGTTACATGCATCTAGTATGCACCCTAACCACACCATCCACAATATACTTAAATCTCAGTTCATGCGTATTAAACGTATATGTTCATCTGATGAGGATTTTCAAACAGCCAGGATTGATCTATGTTGTAGGTTCAAAGACAGGGGATATAGGGGCAAAGATATTTCTGCAGCCAATGAATGGTGCAATACCCTGGATAGACAAATATTATTACAATACAGGAAATTAGATGACACTGACAAGGACTCTATCAGGTTTGTGACTACTTATGGTAGAAATCACCACTTAGTGAGAGATATTTTGAACTCCAATTGGAACATTTTGTTGGCACATGATGAATTAAGAACACTATTGGGTACCAGATGCCACATGTCTTTTAGAAGAGGTAAAACTTTAGGGGGGTTGTTTTCCCACTATAAACATAAAGAAGGGGGAGGAGCCATTTACCAACAGACAACCCTTACAGGGGATAAATTATTAGGCACCTTCCCATGTGGTCATTGTAGTTCCTGTTCTCAGGTCTACACACTTAAGGAATTCACCAGTGCCAACACTAATCGTGTATATCAGACTAGAGTTTTTGCCAATTGTAGTACCACATGGATTATATACTTAGCTACTTGCCAGTGTCAATCATTTTATGTGGGACAAACATCAAGATCACTCAGAACACGCATGACAGAACATAAAAGTGACATCAGGAATAAGAGGGATACTAATGCCCTGTATAGACACACCATGAAACATCCAAATGCACAATTCATGTTCATGGTTATAGACAAAATTATGGGGGATCGAAGCCACCAACAGGGTTGGCATTCTATCTTGAATAAAAAGGAACAATATTGGATTACCAACCTTGGGGCATTATTGCCGCCAGGTCTGAATGATCATTTATAAATTATTATCGGTACTGACCAATATTGATTTTGGACTTTGGAATATTCATTCTTTATATCATAGTTGTTTATTAATATCAGGACATAATTTAGGTTTAGAGAATATGTTATTTCCTGTGAGTTTTTAAATCATGGATCCATGCTGCATAGATTGTAAAAATATCATTTTTCACATTTTATGTTTGTTTCACTACTTATGTTTTTGGGAATAGGTTGTTTTTCTGATTTCGGTGATTCAGTTTATATAGGGATCATATCATTATTGGTCAACTATTGACCTCAGTTTAACACAATTCTCATATATTCATTTGGTCTTTACTATATACAATTACCATGCTTACTTTTTTCTTTTGAGTATATTATTAGCCCAACCTGATCGGCATTAAATGATGATTATTAACATATGGCTTAATTTGTTCCGTGAACATACTATAGTAATATTATATTGAATATATTTCATTTTGTTATGGCTCATTATATGTGAATTATTTATTTATAATTAAGTTTTGTTTTAATATTGTCTGTTGGATTCTGACTTTCTACTTATTATATATATTATTAATTCATGAAGAGTTTTCATTTTCATATGCATTTGAACATTCCAGCCACCAGGTTGGGCTAGACCACTATCTCTCAGTTAATGAGGGTCCACTATAAATATAGCAAGTATTTGTGCTGTACTGAATTTCTTTTATTCTTTTTTGCTTATCCATTGATAAAGGCTGTGAGGCCGAAACCAGTCTGGTTTGGTTATGACTTTGGAATATGTTTCGTAACTAATAAAGGATTTTGAACCATTCGTGCTTACTATCGTATTTTGCTGGTAGTCGTGGTTGGATGCTGCCACCACCATGGCATCAACAGGGACTCCCCCTTAGACAAGAAGGTTTTATCCGCTGGGGCAGAGAAACCTATTCGGCCTCCGAGGGACAGGCTCCATGGACTCCGGAGACTCCCATGCCCTAGGAGAGACCAGTTGCATAAGCTCATCGTAGGGTGGACACCCCCAGGAGGTGGAAGGTTGAGACCCAAAAGCCTTCAGAAGAACAGACTCATACTCAGTAGGGTTTTTGGACTGTCAATCACCCCCTCTGCCTAAGGATCTCAAGGATCTCCGCAAAGGAGATGTCCTCAGAGGGGGATCGAGGGGACCCTTCTGACTCATCCAAGTCAGTGTCAGATGTCAATGACTCCTGTGGGGAGTCCAAGTGCCTCCTCTTGCACATTCTCTTTCTGGGAACTTCCTCAGTGGGAGCCTCTGGGGAAGTCTCAGAAGAGCAGGGGGCGCTCAGTGGGGCTACCTGCGGCTCTGGGTTTCCACGCTTGGAGTGGCCGATGGAAGCAGAAGCAGACACAGGTACTTTAGGGGAAGAATAGGCCAGATGTGGTGATGAGGAAGTCTTAGGAGACAGTACTCACCTCGTGGCTTCGAAGGCATCACAGCTCCGATGAGAATGAGTCGACTGACCCGAAGGAACCGTGATCCCCTCCCGCACCGATGCCGTGGGCTCCAATCCAGAGGTGGGAGCCGAACCGAGCTCACCCATGCCGAGGCCCCGAGAGGAAGAGTAGGCACCGACCGGTCAGTGTGACTATCCTCCCTGGACCCATCTGGAGAGTGTCGGCTCCTAGAGTACCCCAGTCGGCACAGAGGACGTGCGAGTAGATAGAGCCGATGACACTGGAACAGGTGTCGGCTCCAAGGGTTCTACAACCATCAGGTTGGTCTCTTCCAGCTCTGAAAAACCGATATGGCTCGGAGGAGGAGCAGTCAATTTCTGGGTAGTAGTCTTCGGTTCCGACACCTGGGTCGGAACAGACAGCAATTTAGCTAGGCCTGGTGCCTTTTAGAACTTCTGTACCAGTCGGTTCATGTCCGAATCCGAAAGACTAACAGAGGACCTGGAGGAATGCACCAATGGTGCCGACTGGAGTAATGGAGAAGGAGATTCAAAGACGGGTTCCAAGGCAGTGTCCCGGGTCCGAAAGGAAAAGACTGTCGGCTCTGAAGGCTGTGGAGCCAAAGTCACAGCAAGTTCCACTTTCTTTGACTGAGTCTGAAGAGAATTTGGAGGACTTCTATGACTTGCTGGCTCCATCCTGGTCAGTCAAAGCTTCCACAAAGGCATGCTTAAGAAGACCCTGATCAATGAGCTTTCTTTTCCTCTAAGCAAGCACCCTGGTGGAAAAGGAGTGGCAGATACTGCAGGACTCCTGAAGGTGCACCTCACCTAGACAATAAATACATTGAATGTGCCCATCTGTGATGGAAATCTTTTGTCCACAGTCCGGACATTTTTTTAAACCAGGCTTAGGATGTCTGTCTTTATCTTCCGACATAATAATAAACAAATTCTAACGCCCTTTAAACAAGAATAACAACTAAGCAAACACATTATTCACAATGCCCAAAAGGCCACACTGCATATATATATATATATATATATATATATATATATATATATATATATATATAGAACAACACAAGAAACTAACTGTATATTCAGTTAATAATACCAAACTACAAAAAGTGCTAAAGCTACACTATTAAAGGCCAAAGCCAACACTAGCAAAGAAAAGGCCATGAAAACTAACGAGGCCCAAAAAGAAGGCAATATTTTGGATAAGGGAACACTAAGTAATAGTCTAGATATGAAAATATAAGAACCTTTTTAAGAAAAACTTGCTAATCCGTTGAATAAGTCTCAAGCAGAGCTGGAAAAGTACAGTTTTGCACCTACCATAAATGTAGATGTCCGAACAGGATAGCATCTGCAGTCATAACAAATGGGTTGTCCTGTCGTCAGGCAGCCCTTCGGTCGGCCGGATTCCAAAGTCTGGGTCCGGCTTTGGCTGATGTCGCACTTCACCCGACGTCATCTCTGCTGGTCTTCGGGTATAAAGGCATCAGCCGACGCCATTTTCCTCAGTGTTTCTTGCCCCAGATGCCAGTTGCCCTCTTGGTAAGCTAAATTTTGGATAAATGCCAATGTTTCCAAAAAAGTAGAAGGCAAACACAAAAAATAACAATGTATGTACATATATACAAACAAATACACCATAAGAGACTCCCCCCCCAGCTAGCTATTAGGAGGGTAAATACCCTAGGAGTACCACAGAGGGGAAGGAGGGTGGGTAATCCTGACTGCAGATGCTATCCTGTTCGGACATCTACATTTATGGTAGGTACAAAACTGTACTATGTCCTTCAGAGCCTGCCGTCAGGCGGTCCCGCAGTCGGCCTGAATTCCAAAGCCTTGGTCCGGCGTCGGTTGTCGTCGCTTCTTCTCTGACGTCAGTGCGGCAGGGGTATAAAAGAGGCAGCCGACACCACTTTCTTCAGTTTTTCTTGCCCCAGATGTCAGGTGTCCCAAACTAACAAGGCAAAATAAGAAGCTTGCAAAACATACCTTAGTGAAAAACAATAGTACTAGCTGTAAGCAAATACACCATATAGACATGCATCCCAAAGGTTGATGTACATGGAGGTATAAGAAAAGCCTTGTTAGGCAGAGGGGATGGAGGGAGGGTAACCTGGACTGCAGTAGCATAACCACTCGAACATCTACATTTATGGTAGGTACAAAACTGTACTATGTTCATCGTGCTATGCTGCTGCAGTCATCACACTTGGGTAGAGTCCCAAAGCTATGGTTGGGTGGTAGGAGCTAGACTGGGTTAGGTGCAGCTAAGATGCTTTGCAGAACTGCAGTGGCAAACCCAGCTCTGTTTTTTGAGTACAGAGGAAGGTGGTAATGCTTGGTGAAGGTGTGCACTGAACTCCAGGTAGCTGCCTCCTGAATGTCCTTTGTTGGGACTCCTCGGAGGAAGGCTGCTGAGGTTGCTGTAGCCCTGGTAGAGCGAGACCTAATACTAGCAGGCACTGCTTTCCCACGGTATGAGTAGCAAAAGCGGATGCAATGTGCTATCCATTTGGAGATAGTCTGTTTTGAAATAGCCTTTCCTTCTAAGCCTGGTGCATAGGATACAAGGAGTTGGTCAGATTTTCTGAAGGCCTTTGTCCTGTCCAAATAGTAACGTAGCTGTCTGTGAATGTCCAAAGAGTGAAGGAGTCTTTCTCCTTTATTCTGTGGGTTTGGATAAAAGGTGGGCAAGTGTATGGTCTGATTGAGAGCCACACTGGAGACTACCTTTGGCATGAAGGAAGGGTTGGTGCGTAAAGATACTCTGTCCTGATGGAAAATGATGAAAGGTTCCACTGCCATAAGTGCCTGCAGTTCAGAGACTTTGCGTGCTGAGGTGATAGCCAGCAGCAGGGCTGTTTTCCATGACAAATATTGAAGCTCTGCTGAAAAGGCTGGTTCGAAAGGAGGAAGTGTTAATTTTTCCAGCACAAAATTTAGATCCCAAGTTGGAGTTGGTGGTTTTCTGGGGGGTCTTATATTTTTTGCTCCTCTGAGAAACTGCCTTAGCAAAGGATGAGAGAAAATGGGAGGAACCGTATCATATTGAGCTAAAATGGCTGAAGCATGGATCTTTATGGATGAGAAGGAAAGGCCTTTGTGTAGCATCTCAGCTAGATATTGGAGTATGTGCGGAATATTTGGGATGCCAGGATTTAGGCTTCTGGCCTGGCTCCATACACAAAATCTTTTCCATTTGTCTGAGTAAGTTTTTCTGGTGCTGGGCCTCCTGGCCTCCAAAATGCCATTCTGGACGTTCTTTGAGAGAAGTGTTGTTTGATAATTTAAGGTATTTTCCATGCAGCTAGATTTAAGGTCCTTAGTTGACTGTGAAGGATCTGAGAGTTTTGTTGGGTTAACAGCAGAGGGAATTGAGGTAAGATCCATGGAGGGCTGCGAGTCAAGTTTCATATTAGTGGGTACCAGTGTTGACGTGGCCAGTCCGGAGCAATGAGGATCATCTGTGGTCTCTCTGATCTGGCTTTCAGTAATACCTGGGTCAGTAGAGGCAGAGGTGGGAAGGCATAGACTGACAATGCTGTCCAACTGAATGATAGGGCATCCACTTTCCAGACCAGGGGATAAGTCCTTGTGCAAAATTTTTGTAGCTGGCAATTGTTGGTTGAGGCAAACAGATCTATGTCTGGTGGTCCCCACCTTTGAGTTATCATTGAGAATACTTGTGGGTGTAGTCTCCACTCGTGAGGGTCTGTCAAATTTCTGCTTAATTCGTCTGCCAATATGTTCTCCTTTCCTGGCAGGAATTGTGCTTGCAGTTGTACTTGGTAAGTTAATACTGTGTTCCACAAGTCCATTGCCTGTCTGCATAGTGGGTAGGAGTGCGTTCCTCCTTGTTTGTTTATGTACCGCATAATTGTGGTGTTGCCCGTCCTTATTAGAAGTTGTCCTGGATGCAAGAGGTCCTTGAAGGCTGTTAGTGCATTTTTTACAGCTAGCATCTCCTTTTGATTGATGTGTAGTTGCCTGTGGTTTGCAGACCATTTGCCCTGTATGCATTCCAGGCGTAGTCTGATGAATCTGTTGTCTAGGTTTGGTTTGCTGGAGGTGAGACAAAAGGAAGGCCCTTGTTTGCTTGGCATGCTTGAGCCCACCATAGAAACTCTTTCTGAAGGCAGGGAATGAGAGTTATACTTGCTTCGAGACTGTGTCTGTGTTGGGACCATACACTTTTTAGGTACCATTGTAGTTTTCTCATATGTAGCCTTGCATATGCAATTAGTTGAATGCAGGATGCCATGTACCCCAATGCCTGCAGGAATTTCCTTGCAGTGAGCTGGGTAGAAGTTGCCACCTTTTTGAAGTACTGAGCCAGTTGTTTTTGCTTGTCTGGCGTGAGGTAAGCCACCTGGGCCATTGTATTCAAGCTGGCACCCAGGAAAATTATTTCTTGTGAGGATATTAGTTTTGATTTCTTTTTGTTTACTGTGTACCCTAGGCAATTTAGCAACTTTGTTACAAATGCCAGATGCTGTAGTAGGATGCATTTGCTGTCCGCTTGGATCAGGCAATCGTGTAGATATGGATAAATTTGTATTCCTCGTTGTCTGCAGTATGCAATTACTGATGCCAGGCATTTCGTGAATACTCTGGGCACAGTAGATAAGCCAAAGGGCAATGCAGAGAATTGATAATGCATTGTGCCTGCCAGAAATCTGAGGTATCTTCTGCAATCTTGTCTGATAGGGACATGCAGGTATGCCTCTTGGAGGTCTAACGTTACCAGCCAAGACTCCTTGCCCAGCATGGGAAGAAGCTGCTGTAGTGTGAGCATTTTGAATTTGGGAATGTCCAGGTACGTGTTTAGAATTGAAAGGTCTAAGATGGGTCTCCAGGCTTTGTCCTTTCTTGGTACTAGAAACAGACTTGAGTAAAAACCTTGACCTTGCTCTTTTGCAGGTACCTTTTGAATTGCTTTCATGTTCATGAGAGCTGAAATTTGCTTTTGTGCCTCTGCCCATTGGTTTGTTGGCAGATTTGGCATGCTTCTCATCCGTGGTAAAGTGTGAAAATGAAATCTGTAGCCTCGGGTAATAATATCCAGAACCCATTTGTCCTTTGTTATGATGTACCAATTTTGTGGAAAAAGAGCCAGTTTTCCTCCTAGAGGTGCTGCCTGGGCAATTTTGCTGGGCAGGTGAAGAGGAAAGTCATTGAGTTTGTTTTCTGAAGGGTTGAGATCTGTCGTCTCCCCCTCTGAGTTGTTTGCCATTGTCTAGGCCTGAAGGTACCTTGTGCCTGGCCTCTGCCCCTAGGGCGTCTGTACCTGCCCCTTTGGGGTCTGTCTGAAGCAGGAAAGGAGCAGTTTTTTGATGGCCAGTTTCTGCTGAAGCGAGAAGGTTGCACCTGTAAAAAATCTTTAACTGTTTGCAATGCTTTTGCCTTTTCTTCCATTTTCTTTAAAACTTCCTCTGCTTTGACACCAAATAACGCATCCTTTTGCAGTGGAGCATCCAGTAAATTTGCTTTGACATGTTCTGGTAGGGTCTGCTCTTTTAGCCAAGCATGTCTACGTATTACAGACCCTGTGACCGCTGCTCTACATGAGGCCTCCAAAGAATCAAAACCACACTGCAAGGTATGTTTTCCCACTTGTTCTGCTGCATGCAACAAATCCTGCATCCCTTTGAAATCTAGTTGATCTGTTTGAGGGATCATTTTTTTGTTTTAACTGAGTAAGCAAGTACTGCTGGTATTTAATCATGTGGAATTGGCAGTTTAATGCCCTCGTGGCCAAAGTGGCAGAGGTATGCACTTTTTTCCCCCATCTTTCTAATGCCCTGGAATCTCTTTCCGCAGGTAGTGGATTCTTAGCAGTAGAGGCCTTAACCCCTTTGGGACCCTGGGAAATGGTTTCTGGATCTGCAGCAGGGCTTTTATATAAAAACTTGAGTCAGGGGCTCGATAGTATCTGTCTGGTTTAGGTGGTGCTGGAGGTAAGGAATCTGGATTTAGACTTGATTCAGTGTAGACATCATCCAGAATGTCTAAAACAGGAGGAATGGCTAGGGGTCTATGCTGAGGTAGAAGAAGAAACTCACGGAGTCTTTTCTTGGAGTCAGAGTAATCTTGCCCTTCCCAGTGGAAATGCTCTCTCATGGTGTGCAGGGTTTCCCCAAAAGAGAAGTCTTCAGGGGGGGAAAACAGAGGGAATAGACTCCTCAGCATCTGAGTCTTCATAGAGAGGGAAGGGGTCATCCTGTTCCTCAGCGTCTGCTGAGGAAATGGATTCCTGGTCAGAAGGAGGTAAATCTTCCTCCAGTCTAGGCCTTTTGTCAGGAGGGGGCTGGGAACCTCGGATAAGGGTAATCAGGTCCTCCGCCATTTTGAGCATTTGTTTTTTAGGCATAGGGGCCTGTATGGGAGTCTGTGGACCCGGTTTCTTAACCTTTGGAAGCCTAGAGTATGACTTAATGGAGAGAGTCATCGGTTTAAAGACGCCTTCTGAAACCGAAGGCCTGTCCATAGTCTCCGGATCGCCGCCAGGGCTGGCGTCCGCGAGTTGAGGAGGAACTGGCTCGTGGCCCAGTAGATTGTGTCTGAGAGGTAGTCGTATTTTCTAAGTCTGCGGTAGTCAGGGGCTGCGTAGTCACCTCACTGAATACCGAAGATCCGTTGGCAGGCCTGAGACCTCGGTATCTGGTCTAGGTCTAGGCTGCCTGTCTTTGTCTTTGCGTTTTTTAAACATAGCTGTTGTCGGAGGTTCCGACGACATGATGTAGTTGAATTTTCTGCCAAAATAATGTTGGGCGGTATCAGCCCGACGCTTAATAGTGCGTTTATTGAACCTAGCGCAAAACCGACAACCAGAAACATCGTGGTCTGGGCCTAGGAAAGGAATACAATAAGAATGAAAATCCTTATGAGGTATTTGCTTCCCACAAGAAATACAATTATTAACTTTGTCTGACATCGGTCTGAGACAAGAAAAGTTTCCCCAATGGGATACTTAGCTTTATAGAAGACTTCGGCTGAAATTCTGTTCGAAACTCTCAGGAGCTGGCCGACCGGCACTTGCGAACTGCTTCTGCTTCGGGCACCACGCAGCAAGAAAGACTGAAGGAAATGGCGTCGGCTGCCTCTTTTATACCCCTGCTGCACTGACGCCAGGGAAGAAGCGACGACAACCGATGCCGGACCAAGGCTTTGGAATTCAGGCCGACTGCGGGACTGCCTGACGGCAGGATAACCCAAGTGTGATGACTGCAGCAGCATAGCACTATGAACATCTAGCGGCTCTACTCGAATCATCAGTTGCATAAGATATGAGATGCATGGACGAGTTTACAACCGAATTTAGAGTAGCGAGCTGTGTGTTGACTTTGTCGGCAACCCCTGCAGCTACCGTACCCTGGAGAGTACCTCCTAGCCCTTTCAGGAGATCTCTTTGTAGTCTCGTAAAATGGGTTAAATAGTTCAGCGATCGCAGAGAAAAAGTCGCTGAATTAAACATGCATTTCCCATATCTATCCATGATCCTAGAATCTCTGTTAGGAGGATGCATAGATGCGGATGTTTCAGACACTTCCTTTTTGGTGGCTGCAGCTACCACCATGGCATCAACAGGCACTCCTTTGGTTAAAAAGGCTTTGCCCACCGGGGCAGAGATGAACTTATTCAGCTTCCGAGGGACAGGTTCCATGGCCTCCAGTGACTTCCACGCTTTACGAGAGATCAGCTCCATGAGCTCATCGTAAGGCGGAGACACCCAAGAAGTGGAAGGTTGAGACCCAAAAGCCTTCAAGAGCACTGACTCATCCTCAGTAGGGGTTTTGGACTGCCAATCGCCCCTTTGACTAAGGATCTCTAATATCTCCGCAAAGGAGATATCCTCAGAGGGGGATCGAGGGGACCCTTCTGACTCATCCAAGTCCGTGTCGGATGTCAAAGACTCCTGTGGGGAGTCTAAGTGCCTCCTCTTGCACGGTTTCTTCCTGGGTACCTCCTCAGTGGGGAGATCTGCGGAGGTCTCAGAAGAGCAGGGGATGTCCTGTGGGGCCACTTGAGGCTCAGGGTCTCTACGCTTAGGGGGACCGGTAGATGTAGAAGCGGACACAGGAGCTTGAGGGGAGAAGGAAGCCAGAACTGGTGCCGACGATGTCTTAGGAGACAAGACTCTCCTCATGGCATCGAAAGCACCATGTCTCTGACGAGAAGGGGTAGATGGATCCAGAGGGACCGTCCGATCCTCCCGCACCAAATCCATGGGCTTCGAGCCAGAGGTAGGAGCCGAGCTCATCTGAGCTGAAGCCCCGAGAGGAAGAGTCAGCACCAACAAATCGGTCAGACTATCCTCCCTGGACCCAACAGGAGAGTGTCAGCTCCTAGCGTCCTCGGTCGGCACAGAGGACGTCAGAGTAGATGGAACCGATAACACCGGTGCGGGTCTCGATTCCATAGGTTCGACAAGCATCGGTTCAGGCTCCTTCGGCTCCGATAGTCCAGTACAGCTCAGAGGAGGAATAGTCAAGTCTGGTTCAATGGTCTTCGGCTCCGATGAAGTGGTCGGGGCCGACAACAATTTAGCAAGTCCTGGTGCCCGTTGAAGCTTCTGCACTAGCCGATCCATGTCCATATCAGAGAGGCTGACTGAAGACTTCGAGGAATGCACTGAAGGTGCTGACTGGAGCAGAGGAGATGAGGGAACCTCAGAGACCTGCTCCAAGACTGGGAGCTGGCTCCGAACCAAAGGGACACTTGGTTCTGAGGACTGTGGAACCGATGACCCTGTACCCTCTGATCTCTTTGCCTTCTTGGTTTGTTTAGTATCAAAAGATTTTGAAGATTTAGAAGAAGTGCTGGCACCTTCCTGGCTACCCAATGCCTCAGAAAAAGTATGCTGCAGCAACCCCCCTATCTATGAGTTTTCTCCTTCTCTCTAAAAGAACCCTTGATGAAATAGAGTGGCAAATATTGCAGGAGTCTTGGAGGTGTTTAGCCCCCAGACAGTAAACACATTGAACATGTCCATTCATGACGGACATTTTCTGTCAACAATCTGGACATTTCTTAAACCCCGATTTGGGGTGAGACTTTTTTCTCATCAGACATTTTATAAGAGACACACCACAAATTAACTTGTAAAGGTTAAATAAAGGGCTAACTAAGCCCACACTAAACAATATAGTAAAAACAAGTTAAACTAAATAGGGCTAAGAAAGGGCCCAACACTAAGAAAAACAAGCCAACACAGGGCACTATCACTACAATCTAACCTACTTTAAACTATTATTATTTTTAACAAGAAACAAACACACACACACACACACACACACACACACACACACACACACACACACACACACACACACATTATGAATAATCTCTCAAAAAGAGAAGAAAAAAGTTTTTTTAAAACTTGCGATTTATCAAAATGGTCCGAGCTAACTGGATCACCAAGATCTCTCTTGCCGCGGCAAACTAGACCTGAGGTAATTCCAGCACTGCATTGTGGGATAAGGGGCTTGGTCTTGAGCTACTGGCCATGTCGGAGCCTGAGAATAAACAGCGAGATTTAACAACTTCACATCTTAAGTTACCTACTTTCACATCTAACTTCTCTAGTGCACAGTGCAGTGTTTAGGATAAACCATTTTTTTTTTCATCTTACCTTTAAGCATCCCTGGGACTAGCACTTGCTCTAAAACCTGCTGGAAAGCACTAGGAAGCCTTAAACCGATACAGGCACTCAACTCTCCTTGTTAATAAGGAAAAATTTATCGTAGGCACTAAACAGCCTATAATTGCAAAGTACCTTGCTAAGGTAAGGGAAAGCAGCTCTTGTACTTTACAAACAAAAGCACCAAACCAGGCATGTCCAGAGAGCACCCCTGCAATACCAGGCTACAACTCTTACCACACTTTTCGGCCACCAAACTAAGACTGAAACGCTAAAGGTGGTGTCTCCATATTCACCAAGGATATTCACGCCACCAGGCTAGTTGCCCAACACAATGCATCTGAAATTCTCCAGGTGCAACTAACACTAGGTAAGACTGCAATCCAAATTGTAGCTTGCTACAGATCCCCCACCATGCCCCAAGACTCTCACTACACCTTTCTAAAAATACTGGAAAATATTAAGATACAACCAAGCACCCTGGTCATTACCAACATGGGAAATCGATGGTCCACACCTATGGTCACTCCCTCATTGGAAGCTAACCACCCTTGACATCCACATCCCTCCCCCACCACGCAATAAGGAAACCTCCGTAAATAACTTCTCCAAAGCCAACTTCATGCTACTGAAGTCAGAAGTGACAGAGTTCATGACACCCATGCAGACGGGAACTGAAAGTTCGACTGCTGAATCCTACACTACGGCACTCTGAGCAGATCCACTCGTGCATGAATCATGCCACCCCAAACAGAACTAAGACGCTCTCCTCCAACAAAAAGGAAGCCAATCTGGTGATCCCCTGCCATAAACAGACTTTACAACAAAAGGAAGAAACTGTTGCAGAAAAGAGGAAAATCCCAGGATGCAAAAAACTCCCTTACCAGCCTCAGTAAGAAGCTGAGATCCCTCATAAAATCCTCCAAAGCTAGTTACAAAAATAAAATTGCCAAAGATTCCAAAGATAACCACAAGGCATTCGATAGCCATGTCAAGAATTTAAATGACAATGCTCAGGTCTGCTCTGAGCTACAACAGAATGGCATTAAATATACTGATCCCAAAGATATTGCCAATATCTTGGCAGATCGATTCAGTGCCAACTTTATCCCCCTAAAGGGCCCATTTCAATACCAAATGATTGCCAAATTCTAGTAATAACGGCCACACAGGTTAAAAAACGCACTCTCCAAAGCTAAGAATACAGCATCCATGGGACCAGACAACATCCCGGGCTGTGTACTACATGAACTACAAAATGAACTGGCACCTCACCTAAGTGTCATGTTTAATCCTAGCCTCACCTCAGGCTTTGTACCAAATGAGTGGCGCACAGCAACATTTATCCCACTCCTCAAGAAGGGATCCACCTTGGATCCTGGGAACTACTGCCCCATCAGTCTGACGAGCCTGATCTGCAAGGCCATGGAACGTATTATCATGGAACAATGGCAACCTTCAAACACTGGACCCCACCCAGTTTGGGTTCATTAAGGGCTGATCTTGTCTCCTGAACCTGACTGACTTTGTCGAATCAGTCTACAGAGTTGTGGACGAGGATAAGGCAGTTCACACAACCTTTCTGGACCACGCCAAGGCCTTCGACACCATTCCCCCATTCTGGAATCATAGATAAACTGACTAAGCTGGGCATTAATCCCTACGTCACTCAATGGGTTGTCAACTGGCTTAGTGACAGAACCCACACTGTAAAAGTAGCCAGCTCCAAATCCAGCTCCAGACAAGTGGCAAGTGGAGTACCTCAGGGTTCAGTCCTGGGACTGCTCTTGTTTGGTATCTACTTCTCTGAAATACAGGCCAACACTAAGGGACTCTGGTTAACAAAGATCGCAGATGACTGCAAACTGGGAGTCATTATTGAATCCCCAAATTATGTGGATATTCTACAAAAGGGCCTTACAGAAACAGATGCTTGGTGCCAGAGCCATGGGCTCAAGCTCAATGCCAAGAAATATATAGGTATCCCCTTTGGGAAAAAACATGTACCTGTGAATTACCACATAGGTGGCAGTACACTAAACACCGAAGTATGATAAGAGACTTAGGGACACAGGTGGACAGTGGTCTCATCTTCGATAACCACATCACCACAACAGTCAGGAAATCCTTTTATGTGGCACACCTCATCACGAAGCGTTTGTCATCCAGAAAAAAGGAGGTCATGGTCCCACTGTACTCATCCCTCATTAGACCCATTATAGAATACAACACCCCATTTGGTATGTACCTCTCAAGGCATCTGCAACAACTGGAAAGGCCACAGAAATACCTCACTAAAAGAATTACAGGCCTAAAGCAGATGCCCTATGCTGACCATCTAAAAAAACTCCAGTTATACCCTGTCACATATCGTCTACTCAGAGGCAATCTCTGCTTAACATACAAGGCCATGTTAAACCCGGAGCTGTTGGACATGCTACACTTAAAGAAATCCCAATCCCTCAGAGCCACACGCTCCAGAGATGTAAACCTTGTCATCACAATGAACAAAACATGCTGGAGGGATAGGTTCCTGACCCAGAGACCCCCCAGACTCTGGAACAGACTGCCCATACATGTCAAGCAGAGCACCTCTTTGGCCCTCTTCAAAAGGAACCTTGACGAATGGATAGGAGATAGGAAATTCACCCCGGGGGGATCACGTCAGTCACCCTGCTAGACAGGGGTCCAGAGAAGTAAATATTGTGATAAGAAATAGCCTGGGAATTGTTATGGCTAGGCTTCTATAGGCCCTAGGGCCGATAGCCTAGTACCAACCTATGAACCTACCCAGTTTGCATATACAGTCCAAATTTAAATCCTCATATCTTACCTTCCAGTATCAACTACATGTGGAATATGAAATTTCACATTTTTTATCACGCTCTAAAATATCTGAAAACCAGAATTTTATAAGGTTGTCAGGGGACTGGTTCAACCATGTCCAGTTCCTTCAATGCCCACCTGGAAGCCAGGTCTACCAGTTTGTCTGCAGGACACATCTCTCAAGAAGTACACGGGCCAGCTCCAAAAACATAGACAAATACAGATTCCTCCCGGGAGGGCATGTCAGTGGCCCACCCCCCCCTTTCTGCCCAAATAGCTCAAGGATCTCACCATATGGGGCATCTTCAAGAAGATTTGGGTGACCCCTCCCCCTCTTCAATTTCAGCATCTTTGGTGAGGGAATCCAAGTCCACTTGCGTCCTCTTGCACTGGATGCTTTTGGTGTACTTCCTCAGTGGGATGGTCTGGAGAAGTCTCTGAAGCAGACAGCAAGTCCATGAAGTGAATTGCTTGGAAACATCAAGGGGCTGGCTTACTCAACATGACAGAAAGAGAGGAAACTAAAATCTCCATGGGTAGAGGGGTGGATCCGAGTGAGTAAAGGACACTTGCTTAATGGACTGCTACAGTACTCAAATGCCGATGCTGATACTGGTCCCAAATCAGCTCCCATAGACCCTGGAAAGGGCAAGCTCCAAGAACCCACTAGGCTCAGCTCCAAAGCAGATTCTGGAGCTAAGCTGTAGACAGCAAAAAACAAAACAAAAATAAAAAACCAAAAAAAAAAAAAAAACACAAGAGGAAGGGATAATCAGAAAGCTTTAGAGTTGACCTAGGCCCTATCCAAACATCGTCACAGAAACCTTGGCTCAGAGACTCACTGACAGATCAGAAGCACTAAGTTCACGGAGTCACAGATATTTCTCAGAGTCTAAGAGGTCCAGTCTTTCAGTTCCAATACAGACATTCCATGGGGTACACTAGGATAGAATGGTCCCGAATCAGAAGGTTAGTCTGGGGAAGGAATTACAATCAGTGAAGAGGAAGGAAAGAATCCCAACCCTTTAAAAGAAGTCTGCACTAGGAGAACCCCCAGCTGAATCAGTCTCTTCAAAATCATCCTCATCATTCAGTCGAAGTCACCCTCAAACAGCCTTCTGGAGGGCAACACTGGTCTCAGAAACAAAGCCATGGACAGTGGCCTTTTACACCCTCTGAAAAGACCTTTCCTTCAAAAAGGTGACCTAAGCTTACCCAGCTTGTTCTGCAGATAACCTGGGCCAGGAAACAGTGGGATAGGAGACCTAAACCTCACAGGCTCCAGAGCAAAGGATATATATGATGGCTTCAAAACTTTTGTAGCAGGTTAAGATGAACCTGATCTTTCTGGAGAACACTTCCTGGAGGATTCTCTTTCCCCTTCTCCCATTTCTTGTCTTTTTCTTTATACTTAGACATCTACCCTTTGTTCTTTTTTTTTTTTTTTTATGAAGGGGAAGATGAAGACTGACATGGAAGAATTTCTCCAACTGTGGCAGGGAGAAGCCCCTTAAGTAAGAGTTTGGAGCACCTGTCACTTAAATCTCTGGTCTCAAAAGCAGCACAGGCTAAGCAGTCCTCCTCCAGGTGCAAAGCTCCTGAACAATAAACTATTTAGAATGGGCATCTTGAGGAGGGTTTTATGTCCAAAAGCAACATTTCTTAAACCTAGATGGTTTACCTCACATCCTGGATAACTACAAAAAAATCTAGAAAAGCAATGAAGAAATAGTAATAAAAAAAATCATTTACCTGTACCTAAACCTTCCACAACCACTAAGTCAATAGATCCAGGTCTGTAGCTTATGAGTGGCTTACAAGGTATGAGGTAAAACAGTGTTATGGGTAAGAGGAGGAGCCTGAGCCACTGATCAAAAAGTATGGAAAGTGGCCAAAGTCTGATCCAAAGATCAATCAGTTGAGGATGAGTGGAACAGACAAAATCAGATTATTTACACTTTGCAGCCTAACAACAATTTCACTCATATCCATCTGCTGACTGCTAAGACAAATCAATTCCCTGAAATGAAAGATTCCTCCTCCTCTCAGGTGCCTTTACAAATATCCTGGGAGGAAGGGAGAGGGAATTTGTTTTAGAACTCTAGTCACTACTGCCCACCCCAGAATCTGCCGCCTCTCAGATTCTTTTGTTTCCACAGGCCCTCCTCTGTTTAAAATTGATCAGTCTTTGAATGCTTTCTGTCAAATGGCCATTTTGTGGATTAGTTACTGATTTATTCTGATAGTTTGGGTGGGGGTTGTTAAAGTTGCTTAACCAAATCCATCCTCTTCCTTTTCTCCTTCAGATTTTAGAAAATTTCCTTGGAAAGGGCAAAAACATTTTACAGTAACTGTCCAACAACTTCCTGGCAGTGGCTGAATCTTAAGCCAAGCATGCTTACTCAAACTTGTGAATGCACATCTATGTGCACCTGTGGCATCACAGTCACACTTATTGGCATGCTTCCCAACTTTGGAGGTCATGTGTCTGAAAATATCCCACTGATAGCTTTCCATATGGATCTCACAATTCAAATCTCTGAAGACTGAGTAAAAAGCACTGCAAAAGTTTCTGTTCTTAATGGTTTAACTTCTTACTTTACTTACCAGTGGCTACTGTGATCAGACAGGAGGCCAGCATCTGGCCTGCCGATCTTGCTTTTATCAAGAGAGACTATTTGTTGGGAACAGTTACCTGGATTCTGTTGTTTGCCTCTGAAGGCGCTAGGACAGATGGATACACAATTACATTAGATAGTGGAATTGAGCAACTCACAGGACTAGACATCCTTAGGCTTCACAGCAGGACACTTGGGGACACTAAGACCCTACATCACCTATCCACAACCATTTTAGGTATATAATTTTGCCATATCCATTTGCCTTCTTTTGAACAATATTTACTGCTTACGGATGCCAGCAGAGACTTCTTTATACCAATGTTGCAAGCTTTTTGTGCTTCAGGAAGGTCCTACGGTTTTTGGCCCAAAAGAACAGACTTTTCTTGTTAATAGGGGGACACTGTCTACAACAGATGTTGTGGGTCACCCCCAAGAAAAATAACCACTGCAAATTGCAGTCCTTTGGCAAAATATTTGTAATACTTTTCTGGGGATGTCCTGCACCACAAAATTACCAACTAATTTGTAATTCAAAAATCCAAAATGAGGACTCAAAGATGTAAACCATAAGCCACTCTACTGTAAGAGATCTGTTCCCAAATTGGGTGCTTATTGTTCTTCAGAAGTCACCTTGAAAGGAGTGGTGAACCTCTGACAGACTGCTTCTTCTGGCAATGAAAACATCACAGACTGCTTCAGACACAACAGGGGCACAGGACAAGACAATGCAAATAATCATAGGAGCCATAAGGCATCTAACCACATACACTTTTAAGTAAACACACGTAAAAGTTCAACATCGGACCAACGTCCTGTGAAAAGTACAGTTTTGTACCTACCATAAATGTAGATGCTCGAGTGTACACCCTGCTGCAGTCATCACACTTGGGTTATCCTGTCGTCAGGCGGTCCCGCAGTCGGCCGGAATTCCAAAGTCTTGGTCCGGCGTCGGTTGCTGTCGCTTCTTCCCTGACGTCAGTGCGCCAGGGGTATATATATTGTAACCAACGCCATTTTCTTCAGTTTTTCTTGCCCCAGATGTCAGGTGCCCCCAAAAAGGTGGTCAGTAATTAGTACCAAAATGAGTAAATTTTGCACAAACACAAAATCCCTCCAGCTATAAGCAAATACGTCAGGAAGGTATTGTAGAGATTTTAGCCAGTTAGTTCAGAGGGGATGGAAGGAGGGTAACCTGGACTGCAGCAGGGTGTACACACTCGAACATCTACATTTATGGTAGGTACAAAACTGTACTATGTTCATCGTGTTACCCTGCTGCAGTCATCACACTTGGGTTGAATCCCAAAGCTAAGGATGGGTGGAGGAATCATAGAGGGTTGGAGGAGGCTATAAGGCCCTGCAGAACTGCAGTGGCGAAGCCTGCCCTAGTCTTAGAGTAAAGTGGTAAGTGATAGTGTTTGGTAAAGGTGTGTACTGAACTCCAAGTTGCAGCTTCCAAAATCTCCTTGGTTGGAACCCCCCTGAGAAAATCTGTAGATGTAGCTGTTGCCCTGGTAGAGTGGGGCCTAATGGTAGCAGGAACTGGTTTTCCATGATGGGTATAGCAGAAACGTATGCAATGTCCTATCCATTTGGACATGGTTTGTTTTGAAATAGCCTTCCCTTGTGAAGCTGTAGCATAGGATACAAAGAGCTGGTCAGATTTTCTGAAAGCCTTAGTTTTGTCCAAGTAGTAACGAAGTTGCCTGTGAATGTCCAAGGAATGCAGGAGTCTCCCACCTTTGTTCTGTGGATTTGGGACGAAGGTGGGTAAGTGGATGGTTTGATTTAAAGCCACACTGGAAACCACCTTAGGCATAAAGGAAGGATTAGTTTGTAGAGAAACTCTGTCTTGATGAAAAATGAGGAAAGGTTCCACTGCCATTAGTGCCTACAGCTCTGAGACTCTTCTAGCTGAAGTTATTGCTAGCAGCAGGGCAGTCTTCCATGATAGGAAATGAAGATCTGCAGAGAAAGCTGGTTCAAAGGGAGGTAGCGTTAGTTTTTCCAGAACAAAATTGAGGTCCCATGTTGGTGTAGGTGCTCTCCTGGGGGGCCTAATGTTTTTTGCCCCTCTGAGGAACTGCCTTAGAAGTGGATGCGAAAATAAGGGTGGATCTGTGTTGTAGTGGGCTGAAATAGCTGATGCATGGATTTTAATGGAGGAGAAGGAAAGTCCTTTGTGCAACATCTCAGTTAAGTACTGTAGAATGTGAGGCATGTGAGGCCGAAATGTGTCTTGGCCTTTAGCTTGGTTCCAGGCACAAAAACCTTTTCCATTTGTCTGAATAAGCCTTCCTGGTGCTTGGTCTCCTAGCTTCCAGAATAACATCCATAACTGCTTGGGAAAGAGGAGCTGGCTGGATGCTTAGGTGATTTGCCATGCAGCCAGATTTAAGGTTTTGAGTTGGCTGTGAAGAATCCGATTGTTTTGTTGTGTGAGCAAATGGGTAATTTGTGGTAAGATCCAAGATGGGCCGTGGGCCATATTTCTCAATAGTGGGTACCAATGCTGGCGTGGTCAGTGTGGGGCTATGAGAATCAGTCGTGGTCTCTCCTTTTTGACTTTCAGAAGCACCTTTGTGAGGAGAGGCAATGGAGGGAAGGCATATGCTGTCAGGTTTTTCCAACTGAAAGAGTGCGTCTACTTTCCAAGCTTGATGGTGAAGTGTCCTTGTACAAAATTTTGTTATTTGATAGTTTTGAGGGCTGGCAAACAGGTCTATGTCTGGAAGGTTCCATTTTTGAGTTATCATTGTAAATACTTGTGGATCTAGTTTCCACTCGTGGGGATCCATGATGTTTCTGCTGAGGTCGTCTGCCAATGTATTCTTCTGTCCTGGCAGGAATTGAGCTTGTAACTGAACTTGGTAAGCCAGAGCTGTGTTCCATAAGATCATTGCTTGCCTGCATAGAGGGTAGGAGTGAGTACCCCCTTGTTTGTTTATGTACCACATTACTGTGGTGTTGTCCGTCTTTATTGTAAGTTGTCCTGGATGTAATAGATTCTTGAAGGCTGTCAGAGCTTTCTGTTCAGCTAGCATCTCTTTTTGATTGATGTGCAGATTTCTTTGATCTGCAGTCCATATGCCTTGAACATGTCTTGCCATGTGTGCCCCCCAGGCGTAGTCTGATGCATCTGTGGTGATAGTTTGCCTGGCTGGGGGCAAGGTGGAAGGCTGACCCTTGTTGAGGTGACATGCCTGTGACCACCATAGAAACTCCTGTTGTAGGCAGGGAATGAGAGATATGATTGTGTCCAAGCTGTGGCTGTGTTGAGACCATACGCTTTTTAGGTACCACTGTAATTTCCTCATATGCAGCTTTGCAAATGGTATTAGTAGTATGCAAGATGCCATGAAGCCCAAAGCCTACAAAATTTTTCTTGCAGTTAATTGGGTCTTTGTTGCCATTGTTTTGAAATATTGAGTCAGCTGTAGTTGCTTGTCTGGCGTCAGATAAGCCTTCTGGGCCGTTGCGTTCAAGCTGGCACCCAGGAATGTCATATTTTGTGAGGGTACTAGTTTTGACTTTTCGTTTACTGTGTACCCCAGGCAGTTTAGTAGATGTTTTACAAAAGCCAGATGATGCAAGAGAATGTCCTTGCTTTCTGCTTGGATGAGGCAGTCGTCCAGGTATGGGTATATTTGAATTCCTCTTTGTCTGCAGTATGCAATTATTGGTGCCAGGCATTTTGTGAAGACTCTGGGCGCAGTAGATAAGCCAAAGGGCAGTGCAGAGAATTGGTAAAGGGTTGAACCTGCAATGAAACGGAGGTATCTTCTGCAACTTTGTCTGATAGGGACATGCAGGTATGCCTCCTTGAGGTCCAACGTTACTGGCCATGCCTCCTTGCCCAACATGGGAAGAAGCTGCTGTAGTGTTAGCATCTTGAATTTGGGTACTTGTAAGAATGTGTTTAAAATGGAAAGGTCCAGAATAGGTCTCCAGGCATTGTCCTTTCTGGGCACTAGAAAAAGTCTTGAGTAAAATCCTTGACCTTGCTCTCGAGTAGGTACCAGTTGAATGGCTCTCATGTCCATGAGAGCTGTAATTTGCTTTTGTGCCTCTGCCCATTGATTTTGTGGCAGGTTTGGCATTCTTTTCATTGGCAAGGTGTGGAAATGGAATCTGTATCCTCGTAAAATTATGTCTAGGTCCTTTGTGACAATGTGCCAGTTATCTGAAAAAAGTGCGAGTTTTCCTCCCAAGGGGGCTGCCAAGAGAGAGTTGCTTGGCCGGATGAGGTGCAAGTCATTGAGTTTGCCTTCTGGTAGATTGGGACCTGTCTTCTCCTCCCTTCTGTGTTGTAGTGCCCCATTGGTGAGGTTTGTAATGGGCTTGCGGTTGTCCTCTGCCTCTTGGGCATCTGTATTTACCCCTCTGTGGTCTGTCAGTAGCTGGAAAGGACCAATTTTTTGTTGGCCAGTTTCTGCTGAAGCGAGGGGGCTGTACCTGTAGGAAATCTTTGACTGTCTGCATAGATTTCGCCTTATCCTTCATTTTCTTTAAGACTTCTTCTGCTTTAACTCCAAAAAGAACAGCCTGCTGTAAGGGTGCATCTAGAAGTTTTGCTTTAACATGATCAGCCAGAGTTTGTTCCTTTAACCAAGCATGCCTATGTATAGCAGACCCAGTGACAGCTGCTCTGCAGGAGGCCAACGGAGAATCAAACCCACATTGTAAGGTGTGTTTGCCCACCTGTTCAGCTGCATGCAACAGATCCTGCATTTCTTTCAATTCAGACTGTTGAGGGAGAGTGGTGATTCTTTGCTTTAACTGAGAGATTAGAAATTGCTGATACTTAAGCATGTGAAATTGGCAATTTAATGCCCTCATAGCTAGAGTGGCTGAGGTGTAAAGCTTTTTCCCCCACCTGTCTAACGCTCTGGAATCCCTTTCAGTGGGTACAGAATTTTTAGCCATAGAAGCCTTAGCCCCTTTGGGACCCTGGGAGATTGTCTCTGGGTCAGCAACAGGACTTTTGTATAGAAATTTGTGGGAATCAAGCACTCTATAGTATCTGTCAGGCTTGGCCGGAGCAGGAGGTAGAGAGTCTGGGTTCAAACTGCATTCTAAGTAAACATCATCCACAATGTCTAACACGAGTGGGATGGCAAGTGTTCTGTGCTGGGGGAGTAAAAGAAACTCTCTGAGCCTTCCCTTCGCGTCAGAGTAGTCCTGACCTTCCCAGTGGAAATGTTCCCTCATAGTGTGTAAAGTTTCCCCAAAGGAGTAGTCTTCAGGAGGAGAAGCTGAGGGAATGGAATCCTCAGCATCAGAATCTTCATAAGGGGAGAAGGAGTAATCTTGGTCTTCAGAGGAGGCTGGAGAGATGGACACTTGTTCAGAGGATGCATAATCTTCCTCTTGTCTAGGCCTTTTGTCAGGAGGAGGCTGGGAATCCCTGATTAAAGAGATCAAATCTTCAGCCATTTTGAGCATCTGTTTCTTAGGCATGGGGCCTTGAACAGGGGACTGAAGTGCAGTCCTTTTAGATTTAATAGGAGTCTTCGTCTTAGGATACGTTTCAATGGTGAGCGTAGTCGGTCTGAAAACGGCTTCAGAAAACGATGGCGTTTCTGCAGCACCATCTTTATCAGCAATGTCGTCGGTAGGGCCAGAACAAAATGGTTGCGTCGGCCTGGTACATTCCGCCAAAAGTTCCGAAGCGGTCTCGGGTTCCAGATCTGCGGTAGTCAGGGGTTGCGTTGGAGCCTCACTGAGGACCGGACCAGCCGAGGCCTCGGAATCTGGCTTAGGCCTGGGCTGTCTGTCCTTATCCTTGCGTTTTTTGTGCACACCGGTAGTCGGTTGCTCCGACGGCATACTGTAATTAAATTTTCTACCGAAGTAGTGTCGTGCAAGATCAAAGCGTCTTTTAATAGTACGTTTATTAAACCTAGCACAAAAATGACAACTAGTGACGTCGTGGTCTGGGCCTAGGCAAGGTATGCAATAAGAATGAAAATCCTTATGAGGTATTTGCTTCCCACAAGAAATACAATTGTTAACTTTTTCTGACATCGGTCTGAGGCAAGAAAAGTTTCCCCAACGGGGTACTTAGCTTTATAGAAGACTTTGGTCTGAAATTCGAATTCGAAAATCTCAGGAGTCGGCCGACCGGCACTTGCGAACTGCTGCTGCTTCGGGCACCGCGCGGCAAGAAAGACTGAAGAAAATGGCGTCTGTTACAATATATATACCCCTGGCGCACTGACGTCAGGGAAGAAGCGACAGCAACCGACGCCGGACCAAGATTTTGGAATTCTGGCCGACTGCGGGACTGCCTGACGACAGGATAACCCAAGTGTGATGACTGCAGCAGGGTAACACGATGAACATCAGAAAAGATAACCAAACCCAAGAATACATCCAAACAGCTGTGAAGTCAGACTGAAAGAGGAGGCATCTACCTGCAGTTATTTCCCTTAATTTCCATGGGAAAAGGATTCTGCTATAGCAGTAATCCCTGCAATGAACACCTATGGTTTAAACTTGTTGAAACTTGCTCTTGTGAATTTCTGACTTAGGATCACAATAAAGGAGTAGAAATGTTGATTAACAGGGTCATGATCAATGCAAAAAAAAAAAAAAAAACACAGGATACTTAACCCTTTCTGCAACTATCCCATTTAACATTGTGAAATCGTAGTCATATCTTTTTATGTCAGGATTAATATGCTAATTTACAAAACACAAGTAAAAATTACTTCACTGATTTTCTAATAAGAGAAATAAACACCACTCTGACTCTTGACAAGCCAATTATGAAAGTGACAGAATGATTACTTATAAGTACTATGAGGGGATTCTGCAGAAAACTCAAAAACTCAGCCATCACACAGCAAAAAAAGAAATGATTTTAAAGCAAAAAAAAAAAAAAAAAAAAAAGCTATGCTGTGTTAAATACTGGTGCAAAGAAGTAGAAGAGAACCAATAAGACTGTCAACATTTTTACAGTCTTATTGCATTTTGTCATTAATTCAGGAAAGTGCTACACAACTACCCCACTCTGTTTTAGTTTAAACTGATTTCCATTTGTTGGATTTACTCAATACTTATTCTGCCTTCTTCACATGTAAATAGAAAATGTGCAGTTCATTTTGTTATCCACACAGTTGGCAGATTATCATATTCAGTATTAGAAAAAAATCGACCAGGATTCCATTCTAAAGTGAAATATAGCTAAACAGATTTTTTCCTATCCCAAAGCACAAGTTGTGTCGTTCGGCTTTTCCCAGTTAGGGGTCGCCACAGCGGAACTCCGGTCCGCTAATGATTGGCAGTAGATTTTTACGTGCCGAGTTGCCAGCTCTGACGCACAACCTTCAACGAAGGCACACCCATTCACACACGTCTCCACAGAGAAGACGCTCTAGCTGAGAATTTAACAGGACAACGTCTTACTGTGAATTGACAACGCTACCGCAGCACCACCACCACAGATATCCCAAAGCACAAGTAATATTCAGAAATTTTGCTGCCATTTACACAAGTCATTTACGGTCTCTGGTGACCACTAAAGTCTATGTTAACAAACAGAAGACTTGTCATGTTACTTGATTGTGGTATTGCTTTAGCCAAAAAATTCATTACATGCATTTGCAGGAATACACAGGGGAGAACCTCAGTGAAGAAAAAACACAGGCAACATGAATTTTCCCTTTATTTTAACATGGTAACAAACAGTTTAGGTAGCTACCATTTGTATGCAGATGCAGAGGTAATACAGTAAAAGCACATATTAATCTTGCTTCTTCAGCTTACAAGGAGCTAGGCATATCCTTTTTACATAAAACAGCTGTCAGTCATTAAAGGCAGAAGACCATGCATTGTGTGTTTATTGATAAAGATAACATTAATTTTCCGAGACCAAAAACTAAACAAAATAGATGCACTGCTCAACAACTAGCCATACATTCCACCTTTTACTTCAACACAGGGTGATGCCACTGTTTTTATAAACAAAATGTTAAAATCCCAGTATTGTATTTATTACTGGAGTAACTGAACTGCTCATACTTGTATAGAAAGTACAATGGATAAAGTTGAATGGATAGCAATAAGCCTGTTGTACTAACTGATGTGGTATTGGGAGAGTTGCCAACGTAGATTCTGACCTTGTTATTGCATATCTTTTAGAAGTGAAATCCTGTTTGCATAAATGTCATCCTGCTACTGATGAAATCAAAGTATTGTGCTTGCACCCAGTACGTAGTTTTGAGCAGTGATCTCAATGTGAAGCATGTTGCAGAAGGTAAGTTTGTGCACTGCCCAATTAACTAAGTCAAGGTTGAAGCCTCTACCTTGCATCATATTCACAGTGTATAACCCCCCCCCCCCCCCGGAATAAACAAGACAGGAAAACTGCTGATCATTCCAAGCCACACCACTTTCTTCTCAACCATTTAGTTAACAAAAACAAAGGTAATTCAGAAGCTGGTTCTGTGACTCAGACAATTGTAATGCACTATCCATCTACTAAGAGAAAGTGTTACATCCCAATAAAACTATTCCTTTGCTAATTGTAAAGATCTTACCTTTGGTGGAATTACATCATTTTCATTTTTCAGTACAAATCTTCCTTCCCTATCATCTTTGTTCCAGTTTAATTGAACCACGAGAGGCTTTTCTTCTGGATCCAGTTTTCGTTCTTCTGCAATTTAAACAAAGTTCAGTTAATTACTTTCACAAAGCACAGTATGAAATGGCAATAAGGCAACTGCCACCACAGTAACCTGGAAATATTTTCCATGCATCAAGCATTCTTGAACAAAAGATACTTGAAGAAAAAATTGGTTGCCCACATTAAACTGCCTGTAAGTTTGTGAAAGTCTAAGAGACAGATGCACTTTGAAACAGTATTCCAGGGCTACCTTTAAAATATACCAAAACAAAAATTACTGTCCAACACATTACTGATACATTATCAATGCCTTGAAGCACTATGATCTGGAGTTCAGGCCCAATTCTGCCTAGCGTATGCAATGCTCCAACAGTTTTTCTCTGCTACATCACTATGAATTCTCTTCATGTTCATGTGGTAACTTAAGTCCATTACAGTAAAAATGGCCTACGACTCTGTTGGGTTGGGGGCACTAGGTTCTTTTCAGAAGGCTCTTTGTAAACAGCTGTGGCTAGAAAAATGTAGTAATCCAATGGCACCTACTCCAGTGTTGCCAGTCCTTGGGAGGCCAAAGAATTCTTTATTGGCTTTCTTATGATGGACTCTACACATCAGGCTTTCACCTAACCTTCAGCAGTACCAAATAAATAATTTGGTCTGGGGGAACAACCACAGACATGCAAAACATCCTCTAGGAGGCTTTCTGAGAGACTGGTTCAATGGGCAAAAGACCGCTTTGATGATTCAACTTTTGGATATCTTCAAAGTTACAGTCCTCAGAAGGGGAAGTGTGAGAGGCCTCTTCTTCATAGGTAGGTACTAGGCTATCGGCCCAAGGGCCTACGTAAGCCTAGCCAGCAAGGTACCATAGCTTACGCCACCCAAGAAAGTTATTTCCCTGTGCCACTGTCCAGCAGAGACACAGAAGTGATCCCCAGGGCGTACTTCCTATTTCCCATCCACTCATCAAGATTTTTCTTGAAGAGTGCTAATGAAGAACTTTGCTTGACATAGATGGGTAGCTTGTTCCAGAGTATAGGAAGTCTCTGGGACAGGAATCTATCCCTCCAGCGTGTCCTGTTTATTGTAGTGACAAGGTTTAGGTCCCTAGAGCGTGTAGCTTGGAGGGATTGGGATTTCTTTAGGTGTAGCATGTCCAACAGCTCTGAGTTTGACATAGCTTTATATGTTAGGCAGAGATCACCTCGGAGTAGGCGATATGCTACGGAGTAAAGCTGGAGTTTTTTGAGGCGGTCAGTGTAGGGCATTTGTTTGAGGCCAGTAATCCTCTTTGTGAGGTACTTCTGTGGCCTTTCCAGCTGTTGCAGATGTCTTGTGAGGTACATTCCAAAAGGGGCGTTGGACTCTATAATGGGTCTAATGAGTGACGAGTAGAGGGAAACAATTACCTCTTTTTTCCTGGATGAGAACCCTTTTATGAATAGGAACCCTGAGTGAGTCCAAGTGCTTCCTTTTACATTCCCTCTTCTTAGGCAAATAGGGAGATTTTGACCCAGTCAGAAGAAGAGTACTCAAGACAGGATGCGGGTCCTATCTTTACAGCACCTTTTCGCTCCCGTGTTTCTTTGAGGGGACAGATCATAGAATCAAAATCAAAATTTCAAACTGGTGGATGTTGATGGGTAGTGCTCTTCCCATCCCTGGCTCCTCTTGGAATCATCCAAAGTAAATCATTCTGCATCTACTCCTGTCAAACTGTCTGGGCTGACACCAAGGAATGTGGCACCAGGAAGTTGAATCTGAAGGACTCAGTACTGACAAGGTCAGTGCCAAAGGGACTCCTTCTGCTGAAGCCACATAAACAACAAAGAATGCTTCAGTGCTGAGATCTCGAATGTCTATGTGGCCAAAACAGAAAATAGGGTGGAGGGAGATCAGCATCAACATCAGTACTGACCAGTCAGAACTGAGTGCCTTGAGCCTGGCGATGCTCAGTGTTAATGTCAATAACGCAGCTTATTATGATGGCACCAGCTCAGTTATCAAAAGCACTGCTCACCAAGGAGTCACTGACTGGAGGACTGGCTCTGATGTACATGGGGCCATAACTGGACTCAGGAAAGAACAGAAGTGGTGAAAAGACTGCCCTCTCTTGCTACACTAAAGACGGAGGGGGAAGTCGGGAAACAGTTCAATTCGAGTTTTTACAAGCAGCATTGTAATCTTGTACAAACCAACTCAAACATGGACTGCAGAGAAACCTACAGAGCCTAACAGAAGGCACAGAAGGACGCCTCGAATCAAGATATAGACTGACTTCACAAACTGAAGAAAATTTGCCATCTCTCCATTTAAGGTGACCTGGAACTACAGAAACTTAATAGAGATACACCAGAATAGCTAAAGAATCCTGTCTCAGAATTGGTAGAGATGAGTTCTGAAGGAGGAAGGGGAAAATGTCCAACCCAGGAACCTTGGAAGGAAAGACAGGAGGAAAGGAATCCTTATCCTACTTTAAGGAGACTGAGTCAAAAGGTAGAACACTCAAGTATCTATTTGCTTTTTTTTTTTTTTTTTTTTTTTTTTTTTTTTAACTTTCTTGTAATGTTTCAGAATCAAAACTCTGGGATATGTTGTAAAAGAAATCAAGAGGTTTCACCCCAGGTACACTAGGGAATTGGTGCAAAAAAGCATACACAGCAAAGACTGCATTATGTTAAATACTAACAAAACCCAGAAAGCTAGAAGCTTTAAGACACTAAAAACTGAAGTAATTAAATAAAACAAACTTTCACAGCAACAAAACGGCAGAGGAAAGTACAGTTGTGTACACTTACCATAATTGTAGATGTTAGAGTGTATTCACTGTTGCAGTCATCAACTTTGGGTTATCCCTGCCAGGGTAGCCCTCGGCCGGCCCGAATACCAGAGGCTAAGCATTTCTGCGTCAGTTGCTGCCGCTTCAGGACTGACGTCAGGTCGTCAGTAGTATAAAGTAAGGCAGCTGACACCATTACATCAGTTTTTCTTCCCCTAACTTGTCAGGAGCCCCCAAGTAGGTGTCAGGTTCCGGTGGAAGAACTCCACCAGCAGAAAGTAAATACCAATATGTCCCTTGTAAGGAAAGAGAAGAAAAAAAAGGGGGATGGAGGGAGGGAAAAGTACAGTTTTGTACCTACCATAAATGTAGATGTTCGAGTGCTAATACAGCTGCAGTAATCACAGATGGGTTTTCAGCCGTCAGGCGGTCCCTCGGTCGGCCGAATTCCAAAGTCTTGGTCCAGCGTCGGTTGTCGGTAAACACTCTTCTGACGTCAGTAAGGCCAGAGTATATAAGACACAGCCGACGCCATGTTCTTCAGTCTTTCTTGCCCCAGATGTCAGGTGCCCCCAAAAGGAAGGCAATACATAAATAAGGCTTATCTACATATGCAAGCAATGCAATGTAATGCAAAATCAGTGTAAGCAAGCAAATAAAACATAGCAGGATAACCCAGTCAGGTGGTATGAAGAGGTTGTTAGGCCCCATGCCTTTACCAAGTGGGGAAGGAGGGAGGGAAACCTGTACTGCAGCTGTATTAGCACTCGAACATCTACATTTATGGTAGGTACAAAACTGTACTATGTTCATCGTGCATACAGCTGCAGTAATCACAGATGGGTAGAGTCCCAAAGCTATGCATAGGGTGGTAGGTTCTATGAGGAACTGGGTTGAGCCAGAATGCCCTGCAAAACAGCAGTGGCAAAGCCTGCTCTTGTTCTGGAATATAAGGGTAGGTGGTAGTGTTTTGTGAAGGTATGTACAGAACTCCAAGTGGTTGCCTCCAAAATATCCTTAGTAGGAACGCCTCTGAGGAAGGCTGTAGAGGTGGCTGTGGCCCTGGTGGAGTGAGATCTGATACCAGTAGGGACAGATTTCCCATGATAGGAATAACAAAACCATATGCAGTGGCCAATCCACTTGGAAATGGTCTGTTTGGTAACTGGTTTCCCTTGAGCCCCTACGGCATAGGACACAAAAAGTTGTTCTGATTTCCTGAAGGACTTTGTTCTGTCCAAATAATAACGTAGCTGCCTATGGATGTCTAAAGTGTGAAGCAGCCTCTCCCCTTTGTTTTGAGGGTTAGGATAAAAGGTAGGTAGGTGTATGGCTTAATTTAAGGCTACCCTGGATACCACTTTTGGCATAAAAGATGGATTGGTACGAAGGGAAACCCTGTCCTGATGGAAGATGAGGAAGGGCTGCACCGCCATGAGGGCCTGTAGTTCAGAAACCCTACGAGCTGAAGTGATGGCCAGAAGGAAAGCTGTTTTCCAGGACAAATATTGCAGATCTGTTGAGGCAGCAGGTTCAAAGGGAGGCAATATTAATTTTTCTAGTATGTAATTAAGGTCCCAGGCTGGTATTGGTTGCTTCCTTGGAGGTCTTATATTCTTAGCCCCTCTGAGGAACTGTCATAAGAGTGGGTGAGAGAATAAAGGAGGATCCGTGTTGAATTCTGCAGAAATGGCTGAGGCATGTATTTTTATGGAAGAAAATGAAAGTCCACTGTTCAGCAGTTCAGCTAGGTACTGTAAAACCTGAGGCAAGTTCAATTTTCTAGGGTCCTGGCCCTCTTTTCTCATTCCAACAGCAAAACCGCTTCCATTTTGCGGAGTAAGCTTTTCTAGTAGATGGTCTTCTGGCCTCCAAAATGACATCCTGCACCTCCTTGGAGAGTAGGGACTGTTGTGGTGTCAAGGAATTTTCCATGCAGCGAGGTTGAGTGTATTCAGCTGACTGTGAAGAGTTTTGTAGCTGTTCTGAGTCAGTAGAAGAGGCATTAGAGGCAGGGACCAGGGAGGAGTATGTGTTAGGCTCCTCAGGAGTGGATACCAGTGTTGCCTTGGCCAATCTGGAGCAATCAGTATCATCCTCGGTTTGTCTGTTCTTGCTTTCAAAAGCACCTTGGGCAGAAGGGGCAGAGGTGGGAATGCATAAACTGTCCATGCTGTCCAACTGAATGAAAGGGCATCCACTTTCCAGGCCTTTGGATGAAAGGTCCTTGAACAAAACTTTTTCAGTTGATGGTTCCTGTGGGAGGCAAAAAGATCTATGTCTGGCCTCCCCCACGCTTGGATTATCTCTATAAACACCTGAGGATGTAACTTCCATTCGTGTGGATCTATCATATTTCTGCTTAGAGTGTCTGCCAGTGTGTTTTCCAGTCCTGGCAAGTACTGCACTTGAAGTTCGATTTGTCTTTCCAGAGCCAAGTTCCAAAGAGTCATGGCTAGTCTGCACAAGGGGTATGAATGTGTTCCTCCTGGTTTGTTTATGTACCACATTACTGTGGTGTTGTCTGTTCTTATCAGTAATTGTCCTGGATGCAGGAAGTCCTTGAAAGCTGTAATTGCATTTATTACTGCTAGCATTTCTTTTTGATTGATGTGAAGGTGCTTTTCCTTTTGGGACCATCTGCCCTGAATGCACCTGTCCTTCATGCGCCCCAGGCATAATCTGAGGCGTCTGTGGTTATGACTTGTTTTGCTTGAGGCTTGCAGAATGGAAGGCCTGTGTTTACTTGACATGCTTGGGCCCACCATAGAAATTCCTTTTGCAAACATGGAATTATTGGGATAATTGCTTCCAAACTGTGACTGTGTTGAGACCATAGATTTTTAGGTACCATTGAAGTTTCCTCATATGCAGCTTTGCACATGGGATTAGAAGAATGCAAGATGCCATGAATCCCAGAGCCTGCAGGATTTTCCTTGCAGTAAGCCTGGTACTTTTGCTAGTGTTTTGAAGTACTGAGATAGTTGCCCTTGTTTTTCTGGCGTAAGATATGCCATCTGGGTGTTTGTGTCCAAGTTGGCACCCAGGAAGGTTATTTTCTGAGATGGTGTTAGTCTTGATTTCTCCTTGTTGATGGTATATCCCAGAGAAAGCAGTAACCGTGTCACATATGCCAGATGTTCCAGTAGTATGCGTTTGCTGTCCGCTTGGATCAGGCAGTCGTCCAGATAAGGGTAAATTTGTATCCCTTGAAGTCTGCAGTAGGCAATCACTGATGCCAGGCACTTTGTGAATACTCTGGGCGCAGTAGATAAGCCAAAGGGCAATGCAGATAATTGATAGTGGATTGAACCTGCAAGAAATCTGAGGTATCTTCTGCAGCTTTGTCTGATTGGGACATGCAGGTATGCCTCCTTGAGGTCCAATGTTACCAACCAAAACTCCTTGCCCAGCATAGGAAGAAGTTGCTGTAATGTGAGCATCTTGAATTTTGGCACTAGTAGGAATGTGTTTAGGATGGATAAGTCCAAAATGGGTCTCCAGTTGGTTCCTTTTCTTGGTACCAGAAAAAGTCTTGAATAAAAACCTTGACCTTGTTGGTGTGTAGGTACCTTTTGTATAGCTCTCATGTTTAGGAGCTTTGAAATTTGCAGTTGTGCCTCTGTCCTTTGATTTTGTGGCAGGTTTGGCATGCCTCTCATTTTTGGAAGAGTGTGAAATTGAAATTTGTAGCCTCTGTTTACAATGTCCAGTATCCATTTGTCTGTTGTGACAATATGCCAATTGCTTGCAAATAATGCTAGTTTCCCTCCCAAAGGTGCTGTCAGCCGAGACTTGCTTGGCATGGAAATGAGGGAGTCATTGGGTTTGCTTCCTGTATTGTTGTGCACTGTCTTCACCACCTCTTGGTGCTGGAGATTGCCATTGTCTGCCTCTATATGATCCTTGTGATTGCCCTCTGCCCCTTGTGCGTCTGTATCTACCTCTTTGGGGCTTGTCAGTGACTGGAAAGGACCAGTTTTTTGAAGGCCAATTTCTGCTAAAACGTGGTGGTTGGACCTGTAAGAAAGCCTTGACAGTTTGCATAGATTTGGCTTTTTCTTCCATTTTCCGTAGTATGTCCTCAGCATTAGTACCAAATAGTACATCCTTTTGTAAAGGAGCATCAAGAAGTTTAGCTTTCACATGATCAGGTAAATTTTGTTCCCTAAGCCAGGCATGTCTGCGAATGACTGATCCTGTAGCAGCCGCTCTACTGGAAGCCTCTAAGGCATCATAACCACATTGTAAGGTGCGTTTACCCACTTGCTCCGCACTATGCATCATATCCTGTAACTCTTTTAAATCTGGTTGTTCAGGTTGAGACATTTTGTTCCTTAATTGTGATGACAGGTACTGTTGATATTTAATCATATGAAACTGACAGTTTAAGGTCCTCATGGCTAGGGTGGCCGAGGTATATACCTTTTTACTCCACCTTTCTAGAGATCTGGATTCCCTTTCTGCAGGGAGTGGATTCTTGGCAGTGGAGGCCTTTAATCCCTTGGGGCCTTGTGAAATGGTTTCAGGGTCAGCATTATGGCCTTTGTAGAGAAAATGGTGAGAGCTGGGTACTCTGTAATACCTATCAGGTTTTACTGGTGCAGGAGGCAGAGAATCAGGGTTAAGGCAAGCCTCGAATAGACATCATCCAGTACATCCAAAACAGGGGTATAGCCAGGGTCTGTGCTGAGGTAACCAAAGAAATTCCCTAAGTCTTTTCTTGGAATCTGAAAAGTCTTGGCCTTCCCAATGGAAGTGTTCCCTCAAAGTGTGCAAGGTTTCCCCAAAAGAAAAATCCTCAGGAGGGATACAGAAGGAATGGACTGTTCTGCATCCGAATCCTCAAAAGGGAGCAAGAGTGTTCCTCTGCATCAGAATGTTCTGATAAAACGGATCCCTGATCAGAAGAGGGAGATTCTTCCTCCACTCTGGGTCTCTTGTCAGGAGGGGGCTGAGAACCTCTGATAAGAGTAATTAAATCCTCAGCCATTTTAAGCATCTGTTTCTTAGGCATGGGTCCAGGAGAGGGGCCCTGTGCAACAGGCCTCGTGGGATGCCTGGCTGCTTTGGATTTAGTAAAAGCCTTTATTGAAAAAGAAGATGAGGGCCTAAATACACCATGGGTGAAGGTGGACCTGTCCACATTAGTAGGCTCGACATTAGCAGGGGCTTCGGTTGTAGTCTGGGAAAGGGCCGAGGACCCAGCGGTCTCGGGTACAGAGAACACCGCCAAAGGAGTGTCGTCGGTAGTCAGGGACTGCAAAGGCGTCTCGCTGAGAACCGGACCACGTGTAGCCTGTTTTGGCGTGGTGTCGGCGGGGACCGTGGGTCTCGCGTGTCGGTCCTTTTCCTTGCATTTTTTGGACAAAACGGTAGTCGGAGTGTCCGACGACATCTTATAATCAAAAGCTTTACCAAAGTAGTGTTGGGCGAACTCCGCCCGATGCTTGATAGTGCGTTTATTGAAGGTAGCGCAAAAGCGACAGCCCGAGACGTCGTGGTCTGGGCCCAAACAAGGTATGCAACGGGAATGGAAATCCTTATGCGGTATTTGCTTCCCACAAGAAATGCAATTATTAACTTTTTCTGACATCGGTCTGAGGCAAGAAAAGTTTCCCCAACGGGGTACTTAGCTTTAAAGAAGACTTCGGTTCCAATTTTTTCGTGATTCAGGAGCTGGCCGACCGGCACTTGCGAACTGCTTCTGCTTCGGGCACCGCGCGGCAAAAAAGACTGAAGAACATGGCGTCGGCTGTGTCTTGTATACTCTGGCCTTACTGACGTCAGAAGAGTAAGCGACGACAACCGACGCCGGACCAAGACTTTGGAATTCGGCCGACCGAGGGACCGCCTGACGGCTGAAAACCCATCTGTGATTACTGCAGCTGTATGCACGATGAACATCCAGGACTGCAACAGTGAGTACACTCAAACATCTACATTTATTACACAACTGTACTATGTTCTTCGTGTTTCACTGTTGCAGTCATCACATTTGGGTTGATTCCCAAAGCTGAGGAAAAGGGTGGAGGCAGTCAAGGAAACTAGGGGCTGGCTAGGATGCCCTGCAAGACTGCAGAGGCAAACCCTGCCCTGGATATGGAGAAGAGAGGCAGGTGATAATGTGTGGTAAAAGTGTGAACAGATATCCAGGTGGCAGCCTCCAGGATGTCCCTGGTGGGGACTCCTCTGAGGAAAGCTGCAGAGGTGGGGTCTGCTCTGGTGGCGTGCGTCCCAACCCCCTTGGGGGGGAGGCTTTCCGTGTTGTTTGTAGCAGAAATGGATGCATTGTGCTATCCATCTGAAAATGGTTTGTTTGGAGATGGCTTTGCCTTCTGTCCCTGTAGCAAAGCTAACCAGCAATTGATCAGATTGCCTGAAGGATTTATTCCTGACTAAATAGAATCTGAGCTATCTGTGAACATCTAGAGAGTGCAGTATCCTTTCCCCCTTGTTCTGGGGATTAGGAAAAAAAAGGTGGGCAAATGAATAGATTGGTTGAGAGCCACAGTGGACATTACCTTGGGCATGAAGGACGGGTTAGTCCTAAGGGATACCCTGTCAGCATGGAAAATTATGAAGGGTTCCACAGCCATGAGTGCTTGCACCTCGGAGACTCTTCTGGCTGAAGTGATGGCCAGAAGGAAAGCGGTCTACCAGGAGAGAAATTTTAGCTCTGCAGAAGAAGCTGGTTCGAAGGGGGTCAGGGTGAGCTTTTCCAACACAAAGTTAAGGTCCCAAGCTGGGGTTGGTGCTCTTCTGGGTGGCCTCAAGTTACTAGCTCCTCTTAGGAGCTGTCTGATCAAAGTGTGTGAGAAAAGGGGCTGCTCAGTGAGGAAAAAAGCAGAGATAGCAGAGGCATGAATTTTAATAAAGGAAAAAGAGAGGCCAGTGTTTAGCAGGCCAGCTAAGTAGTCATGGATAAGAGGGAGGGAGAGCTGTGCCGTACTGGCTCCCTTAGCCTGAATCCAGGTGCAGAAACTTTTCCATTTGTGAGCATAAGACTTGCTAGTGCTAGGGTGTCTGGCCTTATCTAGAATCGGTTTACTGAGGTTGGTAGATTGGATCAAGGGTTAGGGAATAAGCCAAGCTGCCAAGTTGAGGGTCTGCAATTGGGGATGCATGAATTTCCCTTCCCTTTGGGTCAGGAGGTTTGAAATATGAGGAAGATGCCATGGTGGCAGTGGGGACAGGCTGCGCAGAAAGGGCTACCAGTGCTAGCAAGGCCAGTCTGGAGCTATAAGAATTGTCCTTGATTTTTCCTCCTTTATTTTGAGCAGTACCCTGGGGAATAAGAGGTAGTGGAAGAAAAGCATAGACCAATAGATTGACCCAGGGGAAGGACAGGGCATCTACTTTCGAAGCCATGCAGTGATGCTCCCTGGTGCAGAATTTGCTGAGCTGATGGTTGCTGTGGGAGGCAAAAAGGTCGACCTTCGGGGTGCCCCATTTCTGAGTTATTAGGGTGAAGGTTCTTCTGTTGAGGTGCCACTCGTGGGGGTCCAGAAGTTTTCTGCGTAATTGGTCTGCCAGAGAGTTGAGAGAACTTGGTAGGAATTGTGCTAACAGGTGGAGTTGCATGGCAGAGGCTGTGTGCCAAAGGGTCATGGCCAGCTTGCATAGAGGGTGGGAGTCCCTTCCTGCTTGTTGATATACCACATAACAGTAGTGTTGTCCGTTTTGACCAGGAGAACCCCTGGGGAAAGAAAGGGCTTAAAAGCTATCAAAGTATGCTGGACAGCAATCATCTCTTTTTGGATGATGTGCAGAGGGATTTGCTGTGGGCTCCACTGGCCCTGTATGCACCTGCCATCCAGGTGTGCACCACAGGCATAGTCTGATGCGTTGGTGGTGGGGATCTAGGCAGCAGGGAGGTGAGAAAGGTAGTCCCCTTGTTGTGGGAGCATGCTGTTGCCCACTAAAGAAAATCTTTTCTGAGGCAAGGAATTATAAGCATAAGAGTCTCCAGGTCTTGAGTGCTGACACCAAAGGCTTTTGTAGGTACTACTGAACTTTCCTCATATGCAGTCTGGCATATGGAATGAGTAGTATGCAAGATGCCATTAACCCCAGAGCTTGCAGGATTTTTCTTGCAGATAGCTGGGGTCTTGAGGCTAATTGAGAGAAGTAGGCTGTCAGGAAAATTTACTTTCTGGTGCAAGGAATGCCATCTGGGATGCTGTGTCCAGGCTTGCTCCCAGGAATATAATCCTTTGAGTGGGCACCTGTTTGGATTTCTTTTCATTGATTGTGTAACCCTAGGGTGGTTAGTAGGGACTTTACAAAGGCCAGGTGCTTCAGCAGCTTTTCTTGGCTGTCTGCCTGAATTAGGCAGTCGTCCAAGTATGGGAAAATCTGGATATTCCTTTGTCTGCAAAAGGCAATGGCCGGAGTCAGACATTTTGTGAAAACTCTGAGAGCAGTAGATAAGCCAAAGGGAAGTGCAGAGAACTGACAGTGCTGAGATCCTGCCTTGAAACGGAGATATTTCCTGCATAATTCCCTAATAGGAATGTGGGGGTATGCCTCTTTTAGATCTAGGGTGGCTAGCCAAGCATCTGTGGAGAGCATGGGTAGCAGCTGCTGGAGGGTGCGCATTTTGACTTTTGGGATCACCAGGAAGGTGTTTAGAATGGATAGATCAAGGATTGGGTGCCGGGTGCCCTCTTTTCTGGGTACCAGAAAAGTCTGGAGTAGAAACCTTGGCCTTTCTGTTTTGCAGGAACATGCTCTACTGCCCTCAGACAGCAGGGAAAGGACTTGCTTTTGCGCCTCTGCCCACTGGTTTGGAGGTAGATATGGGAACCCTTCTGGGGTTGGAAGGGTGTGGAAAGAACGTTTGTATCCCAGGGACACTATGTCGAGAACCCAGCGGTCGTTGGTAATGGTGGCCCAGGTGCTTGTGTGAAAGGAGAGTTTTCCTCCTAGGGATAAGTGAAGGTGGGCAGAGGGAGGGGGTGGGGGACGTGAGTCATTGTGACTTCTTACCATAAAGTACCATAACAGGGTGGCTTAGAACTCCCTGGTTTTGAAGTGGAGGTAATCCACTGCTGAGATCTCTACATTCCCTGTGGCTACTGTCTGGGAGGTCTGGGCTATACTGGCTTAGTGGGAAAGTACAGTTGTGTACACTTACCATAAATGTAGATGTTCGACTGTATTTACTGTTGCAGTCATTACATTTGGGTTATCTGCTTGCAGTACCCCTCAGTCGACTTGATTATCAAAGTCTTGTGTCCTGCGTCGGTTGCCGTCTCAACTTCTGTGATGTCAGGTAGTCAGGGGTATAAAGCATGCAGCCGATGCCATTACATCAGTTTTTCTTGCCCCAGATGTCAGGTGCCTCCCTTAATGGGAAGCAATTATATATATCTATATCTATATCTATATATATATCTATCTATATCTATATCTATCTATATATATATATATATATATATCTATATCTATATCTATATATATATACATACATGCACACACATACATATATACATATATATATACATATACATATATATATATATATATATATATATATATATATATATATATATATATATATATATATATATATATATATATATATATATATATATATATATATATATATATATATATATATATATATATATATATATATATATATATATATATATATATATATATATATATATACATATATATATATATATATATATATATATATATATACATATATATATATATATATATATATATATATATATATATATATATATATATATATATATATATATATATATATATATATATATATATATATATATATATATATATATATATATATATGTATATATATATATATATATATATATATGTATATATATATATATATATATATATATATATATATATATGTATATATATATATATATATATATATATATATATATATATATATATATATATATATATATATATATATATATATATATATATATATATATATATATATATATGTATATATATATATATATATATATATATATATATATATATATATATATATATATATATATATATATATATATATATATATATATATATATATATATATATATATATATATATATATATATATATATATATATATATATATATATATATATATATATATATATATATATATATATATATATATATATATATATATATATATATATATATATATATATATATATATATATATATATATATATATATATATATATATATATATATATATATATACATATATATATATATATATATATATATATATACACACACACACACACACACACACATACACAGGTTTATACCTCCAACAAAAAAGCAAATACACCAAAAAGCTTTTAAGTATAGTAAAGGAGAATATAGGTATAACCAAAAGAAGTCAGGGGACTGGATGGAGGGTAACCAGGACTGCAACAGTGAATACACTCAAACATCTACATTCATGGTAAGTGTACACAACTGTACTATGTTGTTCGTGTTTCACTGTTACAGTCATTACATGTGGGTAGATTCCCAAAGCTAAGGATGGGAGGAGGAATTTAGATAGCATTAGGACCAGCTATAAGGCCCTGCAAGACTGCAGTGGCAAAGCCAACTCTGGATTTAGAGAAAATTGGCAAATGGTAATGCTTGGTGAAAGTATGTACAGAACTCCAGGTAGCAGCTTATCGGATGTCTCTAGTACGGACACCTCTGTAAAAGGCTGTAGAGGTAGATGCAGCCCTGGTTGAAAGGGGTCTAATCCCCTGTGGGATAGGTTTTCCATGGTGCTTATAGCAGAAATGAATGCAATGGCCTATCCATTTAGAAATGGTTTGCTTTGAAATAGCCTTACTCTCTGCCCCTGCAGCAAATGCCACCAGCAGTTGTTCAGATTTCCTTTGAGGTTTAGTCCTGTCCAAGTAAAATCTAGTGCAATATCGGTTCCCCTTTGCTCTGTGGATTAAAAAAGTAGGTTGGCAAATGAATGGACTGATTAAGTGCCACACTAGATACCACCTTGGGCATGAAAGTGGGATTAGTCCTGAGGGACACCCTGTCTGCATGAAAGATGATGAAAGGCTCTACTGCCATAAGGGCCTGTAATTCAGATACCCTTCTTGCTGAAGTGATTGCTAAGAGGAAAGCTGTTTTCCAAGAAAGGAATTTTAAATCCGCAGTTGCAGTTGGCTCAACGGGAGGAAGAGTGAGTTTTTCCAATACAAAGTTAAGATCCCAGGCTGAAGTTGGGGCTCTCCTGGTGGTCTTCAGCTTTTGGCCCCTCTAAGGAGCTGCTTGAGCAGTGGATAAGAAGAGGGGTGGATTCTGTGCTGAAATGGCTGAGGCGTGAATTTTGATGGAGGAAAAAGAAAGGCCCTTGTGAAGCATTTCAGTTAAGTATTGAAGAATCTGAGGTAAATTGGGTGCTGCTGTGACCATCCCTTGAGTTTGGTTCCAGGCACAGAATCATTTCCATTTTTCAGCATAGGATTTTCTAGTACTAGGCCTCCTTGCCTCCAAAATGACACCCAACACTTGTTTACTGAGGGATGGTAATGGAGAAATTAGGTGATTAGTCAGGCTGCCAGGTTCAGGGTTTGAAGCTGAGTGTGCAGAATCTGGCTCTCCTGCTGAGATAGCAGGGTCGGGTTCTGAGGCAGGTGCCATGGGGCCAGCTGTGACACACTGCGCAAGAGAGGGTACCAGTGTTGGCTTGGCCAGTCTGGTGCAATCAATATCATCCTTGATTTGTCCTGTTTTATCTTTAGTAGTACTTTGGAGAGGAGAGGAGAGAGAGAAGGAAAGGCATAAACTAATAGATTTTTCCAGCTGAAGGGCAGATAATCCACTTCCCAAACTTGCATGTGAGGAGTCCTTGTGCAAAAATTGTCCAATTGATAGTTCTGAGGGAAGGCAAACAGGTCTATATATGAGCTCCCCCATTTGTTGATCAACATTTTGAAAGTCTGTGGTTCCAGTTTCCACTTGTGTGGGTCCATGAGATTTCTGCTTATGTCGTCTGACAGTGTATTTAGTTTTCCTGGCAGGAATTGAGCCTGTAGTTGCACTTGGTAGCTCACGGCTGTGTTCCACAGAGCCATAGTTAGTCTTCAGAGGGGGTAAGAATGGGTACCCCCCTGCTTGTTTATGTACCACATAACCGTGGTATTGTCAGTCTTTACCATTAATTGTCCTGGAAGAATGTGGTCTTTGAAGGCTGTTAGAGCGTTCTGTACAGCTAACATTTCTTTTTGATAGATATGCAGGTGCATTTGACTTGGGTTCCATTTGCCCTGAAAGCACTTCCCTGCCAGGTGAGCCCCCATGCACAGTCTGATACATCTGTTAGGTTTGGCTGGCAGGGGGTACAGTGAATGGTAGACTCTTGTTTTGGTAGCAGGCCTCTGCCCACCAAAGGAATTCTAACCGTAGGCAAGGTATGGCAGGAATCATTACTTCTAGATCCTGAGAAAGTTGACACCATAGGCTTTTTTGATACCATTGTAGTTTCCTCATATGCAGTCTTGCATATGGAATAAGTAGAATGCATGAGGCCATGAACCCCAAGGCTTGCAGTATTTGCCTTGCAGATAATAGGGTTTTTGTGGCCACTAGTTTGAATTAAGTTGTCAAAATAAATTTGCTTCTCTGGCGTGAGGAAAGCCATCTGGGAAGCTGTGTTCAAGCTTGCTCCCAATAATTTGTTGACAGGGTACCAGATGTGATTTATTTTTGTTTATGGTGTACCCCAGACAAGTTAACACCCTTTGTACAAATGCCAGATGATTCAGAAGTATGTCCTGGCTTTCTGCCTGAATTAGACAATCGTCCAATTATGGGTATATTTGAATATTTCTTTGCCTGCAAAATGCAATGACTGGAGCTAGGCACTTTGTGAATACCCTGGGAGCAGTAGATAAGCCGAAGGGCAGTGCAGAGAACTGATAGCGCATGCAGCCTGCTTTGAAGCGTAGGTATTTTCTGCAAGATTCCCTGATTGGGATGTGCAGGTAGGTTTCCTTTAAATCCAGTGCTGCCAACCAGGCATCCTTGCCTATCATGGGAAGCAACTGGTGAAGAGTTGGCATCTTGAATTTTGGAATCAGCAAAAAGGTGTTTAGGATACACAGGTCCAGGAGAGAACGCCAAGCGTTGTCTTTTCTGGGTACCAGGAAAAGTCTTGAGTAGAAACCTTGTCCCTTTTCCTCTTCTTGTACAGTCTGAATAGCCTTTAATCTTAGGAGAGAGAGTACTTGCTTTTGAGCCTCTGCCTACTGAATTGGAGGTAGATCTGGCCAACTGTTTGGGGTTGGTAATGTGTGGAAGTGAAATCTGTATTCTTGGGAAACTATGTTTAAAATCCATTTGTCCTGGGTAATGAATTCCCAATTTTTTGCTTGCAGAGCAATCTTTCCCCCTAAAGGAGCAGTCAGTTGAGAAGTGCTTCGAAGTTTCAAAGTTAAGTCACTGAGACAGCTTACCATAGGGGGGAGTCTTACTACTCCTCCCTGATTTGGAAGTGGGAGCCCCCCACTACTTAGACCTGTGCGTACACTGAGACTGAAGCCTGGGTGTTCTGCTGGTTCTGGGTTTGAACTGAGAACGCCTGGAAGAGGCAGGAAAGGACCAATTTTTTGAGGGCCAATGCCTACTAAATCTAGGAGGCTGCACTTGTAAGAACAGTTTGCATAGATTTAGCTTTTTCCTTCATCTTTTTAAGAGCTTCTTCTGCTTGGTTGCCAAACAGGCGGTCCTGATTTAAGGGAGCATCCGGTAATTTAGTTTTAACATGATCTGGCAAAGAGTGCTCCTTAAGCCAAGCATGCCTCCTAAGTACAGACCCGGTGACAGCAGCCCTGCAAGATGCCAATAGTGAATCAAAACCACATTGCAAAGTATGTTTTCCAACCTGTTCAGCAGAATGCATTAAATCCTGTAAATCCTTATTTTCAGCACAATCAGGAATCAACATCATTTTCTGTTTAAGCAATTCAATAATATGCTGCTGATACTTTAACATATGAAACTGGCAATTTAAGGCCCTGATGGCCAAGGTTGCAGAGGTGTATACCCTCTTACCCCATCTGTCCAGGGCCCTGGAATCTCTATCAGAGGGGGTAGGATTTTTGGCAGTAGTAGCCTTAATGCCCTTGGGTCCCTGTGAAATGCTTTCAGGATCCGCAGTAGGATTTTTAAAAAGGAACTTGTGAGAATCAGGAAAGTGCAGTTTTGTACCTACCATAAATGTAGATGTTCGAGTGTTCACACTGCTGCAGTCATTACACTTGGGTTATCCTGCCGTCAGGCGGTCCCGCAGTTGGCCAGAGTTCCAAAGTCTTGGCCCGGCATCGGTTGCTGTCGCTTCTTCCCTGACGTCAGTGCGCCAGGGGTATATAAGATGCATCAGACGCCATTTTCTTCAGTTTTTCTTGCCCCAGATGTCAGGTGCCTCCCTAGTAGGTAGGCAATACATATTGCTAATACAAAATATTCATATAAAATAAAAACAATACCTTCAGTTAGAAGCAAATACACCACAAAGGTTGTATAGGATAGAAAGGCATAGACAAGCCCAGCTAGTTCAGAGGGGATGGAGGGAGGGTAACCTGGACTGCAGCAGTGTGAACACTCGAACATCTACATTTATGGTAGGTACAAAACTGTACTATGTTCATCATGTTACACTGCTGCAGTCATTACACTTGGGTAGAATCCCAAAGCTAAGGTTGGGTGGCTGGTCTATAAAGAGTTAGGATTGGCTATGAGGCCCTGCAGAACTGCAGTGACAAATCCTGCTCTGGATTTAGAATAAAGAGGCAGGTAGTAATGCTTGGTAAAGGTGTGCACAGAACTCCAAGTTGCAGCCTCCAAAATTTCCTTGGTAGGTACTCCTCTGAGAAAGGCTGTTGAAGTGGTTGTTGCCCTGGTGGAATGTGGCCTAATGTTATTTGGGACTGATTTTTCATACTGTGTGTAGCAGTAAAAAATACAGTGTCCTATCCATTTGGATATAGTCTGCTTTGAGATAGCCTTGCCCTGTGATCCTGCAGCATATGCTACAAACAGTTGCTCAGTTTTCCTGAAAGCTTTTGTTTTGTCCAAGTAGAAGCGTAGCTGTCTGTGTATGTCCAAAGAATGCAGAAGTTTCTCCCCTTTATTCTGGGGGTTTGGATAAAAAGTTGGCAAATGGATGGTTTGGTTAAGAGCCACACTAGATACCACCTTTGGCATAAAGGTAGAGTTTGTCCTTAAAGAAACCCTGTCCTGATGAAAAATTATAAAAGATTCCACTGCCATTAATGCCTGTAGCTCTGAGACTCTTCGTGCTGAAGTTACTGCCAGGAGCGGAGCCGTTTTCCATGATAAAAATTTTAGATCGGCTGTATCGGCTGGCTCAAAAGGTGGTAGGGTCAGTTTTTCCAAAACGAAATTGAGGTCCCAAGTTGGTGCTGGTGCTCTCCGGGGCGGTCTTATGTTTTTAGCCCCTCTGAGGTACTGCTTTAGCAAGGGATGAGAGAATAAAGGGGGATCCGTGTTGTAATGTGCTGAAATGGCAGAGGCATGGATCTTAATTGATGAGAAGGATAGGCCTCTGTCCAGCATCTCAGTTAAGTATTGTAAAATCTAAGAAATGTTTAGAACAAGAGGGTCAAGGCTTTGAGCCTAGTTCCAGGCGCAGAATCTCTTCCATTTTTCTGAGTAAGCTTTCCTGGAGCTAGGCCTCCTGGCCTCCAAAATGACATCCATAACAGCTTTAGAGACAGGTATTGCCTGTTTGACTAATGAATCTGCCATGCAGCCAGGTTTAGGGTTTTGAGCTGACTGTGCAGGATCTGATTGTTTTGTTGAGTCAGAAGCTGTGGAATTGGAGGCAAAATCCATGGTGGGCCTTGAGCTAAGTTCCTTAAGATAGGGTACCTTTGCTGGCGTGGCCAGTCTGGAGCAATCAGGATCATCTGTGTTTTTTCTTGTCTGGCTTTTAGGAGTACCTTTGAAAGGAGAGTCAGTGGTGGGAAGGCATAAACTTTTAGGTTTTTCCAGCTGAACAAAAGAGCATCCACTTTCCATGCTTGCTTGTGATAAGCCCTTGTGCAGAATTTTTGTAGTTGGCAATTCAGTGGGGAGGCAAAAGGATCTATGTCTGGGCATCCCCATTTTTGCGTTACCATGCTGATAATTTGTGGATTCAATTTCCATTCGTGAGGGTCCATGATATTTCTGCTTAGATCGTCTGCCAGAGTATTTTTCTTTCCTGGCAGGAATTGTGCTTACAGCTGAACTTGATACGTTAGAGCTGTGTTCCAGAAGGTCATGGCTTGCCTGCATAGGGGATAAGAATGAGTGCCCCCTTGCTTGTTTATGTACCACATTACTGTGGTGTTGTCTGTCTTTAGTAATAATTGTCCTAGATGCAGAAGGTCCTTGAAAGTTGTTAGGGCATTTTTAACAGCCAACATCTCTTTTTAATTGATGTGAAGATGCATCTGGTCTGTGGTCCACTTGCCCTGAATGCATTTTCTTGCCATGTGTGCTGCCCCAGGCATAATCCGAAGCATCTGTTGTTAGAGTTTGCCTGGCTGTGGGTAGGGTAAAAGGCTGACCTTTGTTTAGGTGACATGCCTGTGCCCACCATCAAAACTCCTGTTGTAGGCAGGGAATCATTGGTAGTACTGCTTCTAAACTGTGAGTGTTTATTCCAAACACTTTTTAGGTACCATTGTAGTTTCCTCATATGCAGTCTGGCACATGGTATTACCTCACCTCAGGTTTCGTGCCCACTGAGTAGTGCAGAGCTACAGTTATCCCAATCCACAAGGGGGATCAACCTTGGATCCCGGAAACTACCGTCCCATCAGTCTGACAAGCCTCATCTGCAAGACCATGGAGCGTATTATCATGGAACGTATAAACAAAGACATTGGCAACCTTCAAACACTGGACCCCACCCAGTTTGGGTTTGTGAAGGGCCGATCTTGTCTCCTGAACCTGATTGACTTCTTTGAATCAGTCTCCAGAGCCATGGACAAGGGTAAGGTGGTCCACACAGCCTATCTAGACCTTGCCAAGGCCTTTGACACCATCCCCCACTCTGGAATCATAGATAAACTTACTAAGTTGGGCATTAATCCCTATGTCACCCAATGGGTTGCTAAATGGCTTACTGATAGAACCCACACTGTAAAAGTAGTCTACTCCAGATCCAGCTCCAGACAAGTGACAAGTGGAGTACCTCAGGGTTCAGTCCTGGGGCCACTCTTGTTTGGCATCTACTTCTCTGAAATACAGGACAACACTAAGGGACTCTGGCTAACAAAGTTTGCAGATGACTGCAAACTGGGAGCCATTATTGAATCCCCAAATGATGTGGATACTCTACAAAAGGGCCTTACAGAAACAGATGCTTGGTGCCAGAGCCATGGGCTCAAGCTCAATGCCAAGAAATGTATTGTTATCCCCTTTGGGAAAAAACATGTATCCATGAATTACCATATAGGTGGCAGTACACTAAACACAGAAAGTGTGATAAGAGACTTAGGGACACAGGTGGACGGTGGTCTCACCTTCGATAACCACATCGCCACAACAGTCAGGAAATCCTTCTATGTGGCACACCTCATCACAAAGGGCTTTTCATCCAGAAAAAAGGAGGTCATTGTCCCACTGTACTCATCACTCATTAGACCCATTATAGAATACAACGCCCCATTTGGTATGTACCTCTCAAGACATCAACAACTGGAAAGGCCTCAGAAATACCTCACTAAAAGAATCACAGACCTAAAGCAGATGCCCTACGCTGACCGCCTTAAAAAACTCCAGCTATACTCTGTCGCATATCATCTACTCAGAGGTGATCTCTGCTTAACATACAAGGCCATGTCAAACCCAGAGCTGTTGGACATGCTACACAAAGAAATCCCAATCCCTCAGAGCTACATGCTCCAGGGATCTAAACCTTGTCATCACAATAAACAAAACATGCTGGAGGGATAGGTTCCTGACCCAGAGACTCCCCAGACTCTGGAACAGATTGCCTATACATGTCAAGCAGAGTGCCTCTTTGGACCTCTTCAAGAGGAACCTTGACGATTGGATGGGAGAAAGGAAATTCACCCCAGGGATCACGTCAGTCGCCCTGCTAGACAGGGGTCCAGGAAAGTAAATAATGTGGGAAGAAATAGCCAGGGAATTGTTATGGCTAGGCTTGTATAGGCCCTAGGGCTGATAGCCTAGTAGCAACCTATGAACCTAGTATGCAGGATGCCATGAATCCCAGGGCCTGCAGAATTTTTCTTGCAGGGAGATGGGACTTTTTTGCCAGTAATTGAAAATATTGAGTTAGTTGAACTTGTTTGTCTGGCGTGAGGTTAAGCCATCTGGGCCATTGTATTTAAGCTGGCACCCAGGAATATAATCTGTTGTGAGGGCACTAGTTTTGACTTCTTTTCGTCAACTGTGTACCCTAGAGAAATTAGCAACCTTTTTACAAACGCCAGATGGTGTAGAAGAATGTCCTTTGTCTCTGCTTGAATTGAGCAGTCGTCCAGGTATGGATATATTTGGATTCCTTTTTGTCTGGAAAATGCAATTACTGGTGCCAGGCACTTTGTAAAGACCCTGGGCGCAGTAGATAAGCCAAAGGGCAGTGCAGAGAATTGGCAGTGCATTGTACCAGCTTTGAATCCGAGGTATCTTCTGCAATTTTGTCTGATAGGGACATGCAGGTATGCCTCTTTGAGGTCCAGAGTAACAAGCCAAGCCTTCTTGCCCAGCATGTGTAGAAGCTGCTGTAATGTCAACATTTTGAATTTCGGAATATCCAGGTAAGTATTCAGAATTGAAAGATCTAGTATGGGCCTCCAGGCTTTGTCCTTTCTGGGGACCAGGAAGAGTCTTGAGTAAAATCCTTGTCCTTGTTCCTGTTGTGGTACTTTTTGAATAGCTCTCATGTCCATGAGGGCTGAAATTTGTTTTTGTGCCTCTGCCCATTGATTTTGTGGCAGGTCTGGCATTCCTTTTAGCCTTGGTAAAGTATGAAAGTGGAACCTGTATCCTTGAGACAATATTCAGAACCCATTTGTCTTGGGTGATTGTTTTGAGAAAAAAGTGCTAGTTTTCCCCCTAAGGGGGCTTCCAAAAGGGAAGTGCTTGGCGTACGAAGGGGAAAGTCATTGTGACTGTTTCCTGTAAGGTTGAGACTTGTCCTCACCTCCTTTTGGGGTTGAGGTGCCCCACTGTTGTTGTCTGTTTGAGCCTTGGTGTTGAGATCTGCCCCTTGGGCGTCTGCATCTGCCTCTCTGTGGCCTGACACTGGAAAGGACCAGTTCTTTGTTGGCCAATTTCTGCTAAATCGAGGTGGCTGTACCTGTAAATCCTTGACTGTTTGCATAGATTTAGCTTTATCCTGCATTTTCTTTAACACCTCTTCTGCCTTAACACCAAACAAGGTATCATGCTGTAAAGGAGCATCCAATAATTTTGCCTTAACATGATCAGGTAAACTCTGTTCTTTTAACCAAGTATGTCTTCTCTTCGAATCACAGAACCTGTAACTGCGGCACTACAAGAGGCCTCTAAAGAATCAAAACCACACTGCAGAGTATGCTTTCCCACCTGTTCAACTGCATGCAATAAATCCTGCATTTCTTTACAATCAGGAGCTTCTGAGTTTGCAAGCATTTTCTGTTTTAACTGAGCCATTAAATATTGCTGGTACTTAAGCATGTGAAACTGGCAATTTAAAGCTCTTACTGCTAAAGTTGCAGAAGTGTATACTTTCTTCCCCCATCTATCCAAAGCTCTGGAATCTCTGTCAGAGGGTACTGGATTTTTTGCAATGGAAGCCTTGACCCCTTTTGGACCCTGGGAAATAGTTTCTGGATCAGCAGAAGGATTTTTGTAAAGAAACTTGTGAGAGTCAGGGACTCTATAATACCTATCTGGCTTGGCTGGAGCAGGGGGCAAAGAATCAGGAGATAAGCTGGATTCAGAGACACATCATCCACAATATCTAGCACAGGCGGAATAGCCAGGGGCCTGTGCTGAGGCAATAAAAGGAAATCCCTGAGCCTTTTCTTGGATTCAGAGTAATCCTGACTTTCCCAATGGAAATGCTCCCTTGTGGTATGTAAAGTTTCCCCAAAAAAATAATCCTCAGAAGGAGAGGCTGAAGGGATAGATTCTTCAGCATCAGAGTCCTCATAGGGGGGTACAGAGTATCCCTGGTCTGAAGAGGAATCAGAGGAAATGGAAACCTGATCAGAGGAATCATAGTCTGTATCCTGCCTAGACCTTTTCTCATGAGGGGGATGGGAACCCCTGATTAGAGTAATGAGGTCTTCGGCCATTTTAAGCATCTGTTTCTTAGGCATGGAGGACTGTCCAGGAGAATGCTGTACTTGTTTCTTTGTCTTTAATGGTACTTTTGTCTTGGCTGTTGTTTTAATGGTAAGTTGTCAAGGTCTGAAACCACCCTCAGAAGCCGATGCCTGCTCAGTGGCTCCGGACCCATCTGAGGGATTAGTTTCCGTAGGCCCAATACCTTGAGTTTCCAGAGGCCTAGTTGTCTCCACGTGGGAGTCGGAAGCGGCCTGTGGCTCTGAGGTAGCAGGTGTCAGGGGCTGCAAAAGCGCCTCACTGAGAACCGGCGACTGGCCTAGAAGAGGTTTTGTTGTCGGTTTTGGACCTCGGATGCCTGTCTTTATCCTTGTCTTTTCGTTTTTTCGGTATTGAGGTAGTCGGTTGATCCGACGGCATAGTATAATTGAACCTTCGGCCAAAGTAGTGCAAAGCAAAATCAAAACGTCTTTTTATAGTGCGTTTGTTAAATCTAGCACAAAAGCGACAACTAGTGATGTCGTGATCAGGGCCTAGGCATGGAATACAGTAAGAGTGGAAGTCCTTATGAGGTATTTGCTTCCCACAAGAAATACAATTAACTTTTTCTGACATCGGTCTGTGGCAAGAAAAAAGTTTCCCCAACGGGGTACTTAGCTTTATTGAAGACTTCGGATCTGAAATTAGACTTCGAAAATCTCAGGAGTCGGCCGACCGGCACTTGCGAACTGCTTCTACTTCAGGCACCGCGCGGCAAGAAAGACGGAAGAAAATGGTGTCGGATGCATCTTGTATACCCCTGGTGCACTGACATCAGGGAAGAAGCGACAGCAACCGACGCCGGACCAAGACTTTGGAACTCTGGCCGACTGCGGGACCGCCTGACGGTAGGATAATCCAAGTGTAATGACTGCAACAGTGTAATACGGTGAACATCCCTGTAATATCTGTCAGGTTTTCTGGGAGCAGGAGGTAAAGAATCAGGGCCCAAGCTAGATTCTGAAAAGGCATAGTCAACAATGTCCAGAACAGGAGGGATAGCTAAAGGCCTGTGTTGGGGCAGGAGTAATAAATCTCTAAGCCTCTTTTTAGAATCAGAGTAATCCTGGCTTTCCCAGTGAAAATGCTCCCTAAGAGTATGCAAGGTTTCACCAAAAGAAAAATCCTCTGGGGGAGAAGCAGAGGAAACCGAAACCTCATTAGGTAGACTAGGCTAAATCCTGGTCATCAGAGGAGACAGAAATGTCAAAATCCTGGTCTGAAGAATCATAAGCAAATTCCTTCTAGGTCTCTTAGAGGGGGAAGGTTGCTACCCCTGATTAAAGAAATAAGGTCTTCAGCCATTCTTATCATTTGTTTTTTAGGCATAGAGGCCTGACCATGTGGTCTGGTCGTCCGTTTCCTAAGCATGGTTCGAGTTTTAGGCCTAGAAGAAGAAGAAGATTGCGTTGGTTTAATATGCAAGTCAGTAGGCCTGAATACACCCTCAGAAGCCGGTGCCTGCACAGCGGCTCCGGTCCCATCCAAGGTAGAGACATCCACAGGTTCCACAGTTGAAGCATCTCGCGGCATACCGGACTCCGAATGGGTCTCAGTAGAAGCCTGCGAATCTGAAGTAGCGGGTATCAGGGGCTGTGAAAGTGCCTCACTGAGTACCGGCAAACTGACGACTGGCTTAGGAGAAGGGTCGTCAGCTTTGGACCTAGGCGGCCTGTCTCTGTCTTTATCTTTGCGTTTTTTCGGAATGTCGGTAGACTGGTGGCTTACCGAAGACATATCTGGATAATTGAACAGAGTACCAAAATATTTAGAAGCGAAAATGTACCAATGACGAATAGTTAATGGTTTAAATAAGGCACAAAACCGACAGCGAGATAGGTCGTGGTCAGGGCCTAGGCAAGGAATACAGTATGAATGAAAATCTTTATGAGATATTGGCTTTCCACAAGAAATACAATTACTGACTTTTACTGACATCAGTTTAGAGCAAGAAAAAGTTTCCCCAATGGGGTACTTAGCTTTAGTTGAAGACTTTAGTTCTGAAACTTGAAAATGAAAATTTCAGGAGTCGGCCGACCGGCACTTGCGAACTGCTTCTGCTTCGGGCACCGCACGGCAAGAAAGACTGATGTAATGTCATCGGCTGCATGCTTTATACCCCTGACTACCTGACGTCACGGAAGATGAGACAGCAACTGACACAGGACCCAAGACTTAGATAATCAGGCCGACTGAGGGCTACTGCAAGCAGATAATCCAAATGTAATGACTGCAACAGTGAAACACGAAGAACATCAGGAAAGGACCAGTGCTTGGTGGGACAATGCCTGCTGAACCTGGGTGGCTGGACCTGTAAGAAATCCTTAACTGCCTGCATAGATTTTGCTTTTTCTTCCATCTTTTTTAAGACCTCTTCTGCCTTAGTGTCAAATAAGTTGTCTTTGCACAAGGGGGAATTCAATAATTTAGATTTGACATGGTCTGGCAAGGGCTGTTCCTTAAGCCATGCATGCCTTCTAATGACAGATCTGGTGACTGCTGCCCTGCAAGAAGCTTCTAGGGCGTCAAAACCACAGTGCAAGGTGTGTTCAGTTACTTGACTTACAGAATGCATTAAATCTTTTAACTGTTTAGATTCTGCACAAGCAGGAAAGGAAGACATTTTTTGTTTGTGTTCCAGGGTATGTTGCTGAAATTTTTGCATATGGAACTGACAATTTAGTGCCCTGATAGCAAGAGTAGCTGAGGTGTGTACTTTTTTACCCCATCTGTTTAGTGCTCGGGAATCCCTATCTGAGGGGTGGGATTCTTAGCAGACGTTGCTTTAATCCCTTTAGGCCCTTGAGAAATTACCTCATGGTCAGCAGTAGGATTTTTAAAAAGAAATTTGTGCAGGTCAGGGACTCTGTAGTACCGGTCTGGTTTTCTGGGTGCAGGAGGGAGGGTGTCAGGAGTCAAGCTGTATACCAGGAAAACATCCTCCACAACATCCAGGACTGGGGGGGATGGCCAAGGGTCTGTGCTGTGGAAGATCTAAGAATTCCCAGAGTCTCTTTTTAGACTGAGGGTAGTCCTGACTCTCCCACTGGAAATACTCCCTTAAGGTATGAAGTGTTTACCCAAAGGAAAAATCCTCTGGGGGAGAGGCTGAAGGAATGAAATCCTCTGCATCAGAATCCTCATAAGTAGAGAGGGGTTGCATGTCTTCATATTCAGCTACATCAGTCTCATCTGACTCTTGCTCAGACAAAACTACAAGGGACAGATCTATTTTCCTTTTGGAGGGGGAAGCTTGGCTTTCCATGATCAGCATGATAGGGTCTTCTGCCATTTTAAGCATTTGAGAGTGAGGCAAGGAAGCAGGTGCCCGAGATAGGGTCTTCGGTTTCTTGGGTGTGGTTCGTATCCTGGGCCTAAGAAACTCGATTGTTTTAGAAAGAACGGCAGTTGCTAAAGAAGACGTCAGTTTGTGTCAAGAATTGGTAGTGCAAAGGACTTCCTCGGAAGCCAGTGCCTGCTCAGAGGCTCCGGACCCATCCGAGGTAGGGACAAAGTACAGTTTTGTACCTACCATAAATGTAGATGTCCGAATTGGATAGCATCTGCAGTCATAACAACTGGGTTGTCCTGTCGTCAGGCAGCCCTTCAGTCGGCCGGATTCCAAAGTCCGGGTCCGGCTTCGGCTGATGTCGCACTTCACCCGACGTCATCTCTGTTGGTCTTCGGGTATAAAAGCATCAGCCGGCGCCATTTTCTTCAGTGTTTCTTGCCCCAGATGCCAGAAGCCCTATAGAAGGCTAAAAATTTTGGATAGATGCCAATGTTTCCAAAAGATAGAGGTAAACACAAAAATAAGCATGTATGTACATAAATACAAACAAATACACCATGAAAGAAATCCCCCCACTAGCTAGCTATTAGAGGGGTAAACACCCTAGGAGTACCACAGAGGGGAAGGAGGAGGGTAATCCTGACTGCAGATGCTATCCAATTCGGACATCTACATTTATGGTAGGTACAAAACTGTACTATGTCCTTCTTGGATGCATCTGCAGTCATAACAACTGGGTAGAATACCATAGCCAACTAGGGGAGGAGGATAAAGGTATATTATGGTGTGTTTAGGATCCCTTGCAGAACAGCAGTGGCAAATCCTGCTCGGGATCTGGAATATAGAGGTAAATTATAATGCTTGGCAAATGTATGCACGGAGGTCCAAGTAGCCGCCTCAATAATGTCTTTGGTAGCCACTCCTCGTAAGAAGGCTGTGGTAGTGGCTGTTGCCCTTGTAGAATGAGGTCTTATGTTCTGCGGAATTGGCTTTCCATGGAAGGAGTAACAGAAACGTATGCAATTTCCTATCCATTTGGAGATTGTCTGTTTGGAAATGGCTTTTCCTTCCCTTCCTGTTGCATAGGCTACGAAAAGCTGGTCAGTCTTTCTGCTATTTGTTGTTCTGTCCAAGTAGTAGCGTAGCTGTCTATGTACAGCCAAGGTATGCAGTATTCTTTGCCCTCTGTTTTGTGGGTTGGGAAAGAAGGTAGGTAGGTGGATTGCCTGGTTTAAAGACACTCTGGATACCACCTTAGGCATAAATGTAGGATTAGTCCTCATGGACACTCTATCTTGGTGGAAGATTAGAAAGGGTTGCACTGCCATTAAGGCCTGTAGTTCTGAAACCCTCCTTGCTGAAGTAATTGCCAGTAGGAAAGCAGTTTTCCATGACAGGTGTTGTAGGTCTGCTGTTGCTGCTGGTTCAAAAGGTGATAGTGTCAATTTTTCTAGCACAAAGTTCAAGTCCCAAGCTGGCAATGGTGGTTTCCTTGGAGGTTTTACATTCTTGATTCCTCTGAGGAATTGCCTGAGCAAAGGGTGTGAAAAACAGGTGGATCAAAGCTGTATTCTGCTGAAATAGCTGATGCATGAATCTTGATGGAGGAGTAGGACAGGCCTGAATGAAGTAGTTCGCCAGATACTCCAGAATGTTAGGCATATCTATGTTTGATACATCTTTTCCTCTTTCAGAACTCCAAATGACAAACCTTTTCCATTTCCCAGCATAATTCCTTCTAGTTGAAGGCCTGCGTGCTTCAAGAATAATGTCTTTAACTCTTTGTGAAAGTTCTGTATTAGCAGCTGCTATGTGATGTTCCATGCAGTCAGTTGCAGCGTTTTAGGTTTGGATGCATGGTGCTGAAGTTGTTCTGAGTTAGCATCAAAGGCATCAGGGTATTGGCCACATATTGTTCGAGACATGCTCCTCAGCAGTGGGTACCAATGCTGTCTTGGCCAGTTTGGAGCTATCAGGATTATCCTTGGACGTTCCTCCTTGATTTTTAGTAGTACTCTGTGTATCAAGGAAGAGGTGGGAATGCATATGCTGTTAGGCCTTTCCAGCTGAAGGAGAGCGAGTCCACTTTCCATGCTAGTCGGTGGAATGTCCTTGTGCAGAATTTTTTGAGCTGGTGATTGAGAGGTGATGCGAATAGATCTATCTGAGGCATTCCCCATTTCTTCGAGATGGTCTTGAAGATATCCGGTGCAGCTGCCATTCGTGGGCATCTGATGTGGTCCTGCTTAACATATCTGCTAGAGAGTTTTCTTTTCCTGGCACAAACATTGCCTGTAACTGGATGTTGTAGCTGAGTGCCAGGGTCCACAGCTCCAAAGTCATTCTGCATAGGGGTAAGAATGAGTGCCTCCCTGTTTGTTGATGTACCACATGACTGTGGTGTTGTCTGTCCTTATCATCAAGTGGTCCTCCTTGAGAAATGGTCTGAACTTTTGGATTGCCAGTTTTACTGCCAGCATTTCTTTTAGGTTGATGTGCAGGTGAAGTTGGTCCTGTGTCCACAATCCTTGTACGCATTTGTCCAGCATATGCGCCCCCCATCCTAGGTCTGAAGCATCTGTTGTGATGGTCTGGCTTGCTTGACCCTTGCGGAAGGGCAGGCCTGGGTTTGACTGGCATGCCTGAGCCCACCATAGGAACTCCTGTTTTAAGCATGGTATTAGTGGGATTTCCGTTTCTAGGCTGTGACTGTGTTGGGACCATAGATTCTTTAGGTACCACTGTAGTCTTCTCATATGTAGTCTGGCAAATGGAACCAATATTATGCATGATGCCATGAAACCCAAGGCCTGCAGTACCTTTCTTGCTGTTAACTTGTTCAGTTTTGTTAGTGCCAAGAAGTAAAGAGGGAGTTCTTTTTGTTTTTCTGTAGTTAGGAATGCCATTTGTCTTACTGTGTCCAATTCCGCTCCCAGGAAAGTCCTTGTCTGGGATGGTATCAGTCTTGACTTTTGTAAATTGACTGTGTATCCCAGTGCTTGAAGCAAGTAAATGACCCTTTGTAAATCTGTTGTCAGCTTGCTTTTGTTGTCTCCTTGTATCAGGCAGTCGTCCAGGTATGGATAAATTTGAATTCCCTGTAGTCTGCAATGGGCGATTACTGATGCCAGGCATTTTGTGAATACTCTGGGCGCAGTAGATAAGCCAAAGGGCAATGCTGAGAATTGATAGTGCTCTGATCCTGCAAGAAATCTGAGGTATCTTCTGCAGATTGGTCGAATGGGGACGTGCAGGTATGCCTCCTTGAGATCTAGAGTTACCAGCCAACACTCCTTGCCCAGCATGGGAAGAAGTTGCTGTAGGGTCAGCATTTTGAATTTTGGGACAATGATGTAAGTATTCAGGGAGGACAGGTCTAGAATTGGTCTCCAACTGTTTTCCTTCCTTGGAACTAGGAATAGTCTGGAGTAGAACCCCTTTCCTTGCTCTGCTGTTGGCACTTTCTCCACAGCTCTCATGTTTGCTAACTCCATTATCTGTTGTAGAGCCTCTGTCTTTTGATTTGGAGGTAGATTTGGCATTCCTCTTTTGTCTGGTAAAGTGTGGAAGTGGAACCGGTAACCTTGATCTATGGTTCGTAAAATCCACTTGTCCTTTGTTATGCGGTGCCAGTTTTTTGAAAATAAGGTTAGCTTTCCGCCTAGAGGAGCTGCTATTTGTTCCCTGGTAGGCGGATTTAGGATTAAGTCACTGTGGCTGTGTTGATGTAGTGGCAGGTGTTGAGTCTGTGCCCCTGTTGTTACCTTGCCACTGTCGTCCTCTGTAGGCACCTCCTCTGGATTGGTTTCTGCCTCTGGAACGTCTATTCCTGCCCCTTTGTGGTCTTGTGGAGTCAGGAAAGGACCAATTTTTGGCAGGCCAGTTCCTGCTAAACCTTGGGGGTTGAACCTGCAAGAAATCTTTAACTGTCTGGACTGATTTTGCCTTTTCTTCCATTTTCTTCATAACCTGCTGGGCAGGTGTACCAAACAAACTTGTTTTATCCATAGGAGCATCTAGCAATTTAGATTTAACATGATCCGTAAAGCTTGCTCCTTTAGCCATGCATGCCTTCTAATTACAGTGCCAGTCATGGCTGATCTAAATGAAGCCTCCAGTGCATCATAGCCACATTTTAAAGAATGGTTACTAACCTGCTGTATGTTATTTACCATTTCTAATACATATTTCTTATCAAGAGATTCATCAGAGGTTAGCTTTTTAGTTAACTGATCAAGCATAAACTCTTGGTATTGTATCATGTGAAACTGACAGTTTAAAGCTCTAGCTGAAAGAGTGGCTGAAGTATAAACCTTTTTACCCCATCTGTCTAATGACCTTGCTTCCCTTTCAGAAGGAACAGGGTTTTTAGCTATGGTCATGCTACTGCCTTGGGACCCTGGGAAATAGTTTCGGGGTCTGCAAGAGGGGCCTTGTAAAGGTGGTGATGAGTATCTGGCACCCTGTAAAATCTGTCTGGTTTGGCAGGGGCTGGGGGTAAAGAATCTGGAGCGGAGCAAACATCATTGAAAGCATCATCCACCACAGAGAGAACAGGAGGTATAGCTAAGGGCCTGTGCTGTGGAAGGTGTAAAAAGGTCCTAAGTCTTTTCCTGGAGTCTGAAAAATCCTGTTGCTGCCATTGGAACTGTTCTCGCATGGCATGCAAGGTTTCCCCAAAGGAGAATTCTTCTGGTGGTGAAGCAGCTGGAATGGATTCTTCAGCATCAGAATCTTCAAAATTGGAGAAAGGAGCCTCTGGCTGGTCAGTTATGTCTGATTCATCAGCAGAATCATCAGAGGACACTGGCTCATGGGGCTCTGCCCTAGGTCTCTTCTCTGAGGGTTGAGAGGCCCTGTCTGGGTGAGATTGAGATCCTCTAATTAATGAAATTAAATCTTCTGCCAAAGTAAGCATTTGAGAACTGGAAGAGGGCCTGGTTGAGGGGGGTTTAGCAGGCCCTGTTTTAGTAGTCTTGGCTGCTTTAGCCCTGGCAAAGGCCTTAATGGACATGGCTGCTGGAGGCCTAGCAGCACCACGTGCTGGGGTAGAGACATCCAAGGGAATGGTGTCTGATAATTCAGTGGTAAGCACCGTAGTGGGTAAAATTTCTGAGGCCGATTCAAGAGTGTTAGCAGGGACCTCAGTTGTAGAGATAGATTCAGCTGTATTTTGATCAGTTTTCTCGGTTTCGCGAAACCGAGACACTCGCGTTTGCTTAACCATGGTTTCGGCCGAAACCGCGGGCCATGAGTGTCGGTCTTTTCTTTGCGATTTTTGGCAGAATGCGTAGTCGGAGGATCAGACGGCATAATGTACGCAAAATCAGAACCGAAAAACTGTTCTGCAAACTCCGACCGACGTCTAAGCGTTCGTCGGTTGAAAGAAGCACAAGACGAACAGGTAGCTACGTCGTGGGCTGGGCCTAAGCAAGGCAGGCAGTAAGAGTGGAAATCTTTATGAGGTATTTGTTTCCCACAGGTTAAACAATTATTAACTTTTTCTGACATCGGCTGAGGCAAGAAAGAGTCCCCAACGGGGTACTTAGCTTTAGAAGTCTTCGAAGTAGTATTCGGTAGAAGTAATCTCTGGATCCGACCGACCGGCACTTGCGAACAGCTTCTGCTTCGGGCGCCACGCGGCAAGAAAGACTGAAGAAAATGGCGTCGGCTGATGCTTTTATACCCGAAGACCAACAGAGATGACGTCGGGTGAAGTGCGACATCAGCCGAAGCCGGACCCGGACTTTGGAATCCGGCCGACTGAAGGGCTGCCTGACGACAGGACAACCCAGTTGTTATGACTGCAGATGCATCCATGAAGGACATCCGCAGGATCCTTGGTCATAGAAGAGTCTTGCGGCATACTGAACTCCGAAAGGGTCTCTGTAGTGGCCTGCATATCCACAGAAGCGGGCATCAGGGGCTGCGAAAACGCCTCACTGAGGACCAGAGAACTGACAACTAGCTTAACGAGAGCATTGTTGGTAGGTTTGGACCTGTGCAGCCTGTCTCTGTTTTTATCTTTATGTTTTTTCAGAAGATCTGCTGTCAGATGGCTTACCAAAGCCATATACGAGTTAGAGGACTATAAGCGAAAATATCTAGCTACAATAAGAGCCCGACGACAGTTCTGGCGTTCAACAAAGCACAGAAATGACAGCGGGGGACGTCGTGGTCTGGGCCTAAACAAATGATGCAGTAAGAGTGAAAGTTTGTGTGGTATTTGCTTTCCACAAGCGAGACAATTGTTAACTTTTTCTGACATCGGTTAGTTCAAGAAAAAGGATCCCCAACGGGGTACTTGGCTTTAGAAGACTTCAGCTTGAATTTGGTAGACGAAAACTCGGGTAGCGGCCGACTGGCACTCGTGCGAACTGCTTCTGTTTCGGGCTCCACGGCAAGAAAGACTGATGTAATGGCATCGGCTGCCTTACTTTATACTACTGATGACCTGACGTCAGTCCTAAAGTGACAACAACTGACGCAGAAATACTGAGCCTCTGGTATTCATTTCAGCTGAGGGCTACCCTGGCAGGGATAACCCAGATGTGATGACTGCAACAGTGAAACAAGAACATCTACAGAAGAATAAGAAGGGATAAAACATCAAAACGCCAAATTAGTGACAAATGCAGCTTACTGAAAAGCCATAACAAAAAAATTAATGCAGCAATGAAATAAAATGATCAAACTCACAAAAGTGAGCCTAGGAGTGTCCATGAATAAGATGAGGCAACAAATGGCATGTTAGATCTAGATGTGAAGTTTACTTTGGAAGCAAGGGGGAATTTTGGAGCCTGACAGAGTCCTAAAGGTGCCAAGAGTGTCATCTGTGACTGCCAGTCCTGTCACTGAAGCACATAGACCAGATTATGCAAATTTTTTTCATAAAGCACCTTTTTTTTTTTCCAAATCACTTGAAATCAAGTTTTCTAATGATCTAAGCTGTCTCAGAGGCTAGCACTAGTAAAATGAATTCGCAGTATAAACAGGAAAATGTATAAGGCCCAATCACACAGACACGAATACTCTGCCATACCATAACCTCACGACTTCAGGAAATTGCGTGCCAGAATATCAAACAAAGCGAAAAACAGTAAAACTTGATACTATGCCACCAATAAAGTATTCCCAAGAAACTGTCAGTAGCTGTCAGGAAGACAACAGAACGGGAACCAATGTGAATGGAAAATTTAAAGTGCATTATGAAGCAAGTTGATCAAACAGAAAGGGTGAACACTGTGGTTACTGCCACGAAGCAAGAAAAGATTAATATTTGCTTTGCCCATAAAGTGATTGGAACCGAGCATTACCTAATGCTAACAGTGGAGGACATGGTCTCAATTGCACAATACTAAGCTTTTATTAGTACTAAAATGTAAACCTGGCTTTTTTGGTAGATAATAATAAGTTATGTACTCACCATAACGTTCCATCTGAGTAGGTATCTTCATTTGTCTGCAACCTTTGGGATACGGATCCGATCTCGGATCTAAGCCGGCAACTTCTATCACACCATAGATCAGAGCTCCTAGCTCCTCCCTTTACCCATAATCCCCTACCAACCCTGACTGACCTCAGATCAAGTTTGCCCTATACCACAGCTAATACTGTGTGCCAGAGGGAACTAATCTAAAGAACCCCAAGTAGGATCATTTTGGTCAGGGGAAGGAGGGAGGGATGGTTGCAGACAAATGAAGATACCTACTCAGATGGAACGTTATGGTGAGTACATAACTTCTTAATCTGAAGTAGGAACTTCATTTGTCAGCAACCTTTGGGACAGAGTCCCCAGCTACCTAAATCTTGGGTGGCCTTCATGGAAGAATATTCCGGAGCACTGCAGAGCCAAAAGATGCCCTACCTCGGGAGACGATATCTACTTTATAGTGGCTGATAAAGGTATGAGATGAAGCCCAAGTGGCTGCGGAACAAATGTCATCCAGGGAAACCCTAGCCTTGAAGGCAGCCGATGTAGCAACGGCCCTAGTAGAATGAGCATGGACTCCCTGAGGTGCAGGCCTTCCCGAGCTCTAATATGCTAAGAGAATACAACTAGATATCCATCGGGAGAGGGTAACTTTAGAAACAGACTTGCCGAAGTTGTTTTTGGCAAAGGAGACAAACAACTGATCGGATTGCCTATGACCAGTAGCTCGATGAATATAAAAATGTAGTTGTCTGTGCACGTCTAAAGAGTGCAGCTTATACTCTCCTTTGTTTTGATAGTTGGGGAAGAATACTGGAAGATTAATAGATTGATTAATGTTAGCTTCCGAAGATACCTTGGGTAGAAAAGACGGATTGATCCTGAGGTGAACTGTCTGGGTGGAAGACTAAATACGGTGGTTTGACACAGAGAGCCTGGAGTTCCGAGACCCTCTTGGCTGAAGTTATTGCCACCAAAAAGGCCGTTTTCCAAGAGAGGTATTTAAGATCAACAGTGGCTGCCTGCTCGAAAGGGGGGCTAATCAAGGCCTGCAAAACTAGGGATAAATCCCATGGAGGTACCACCTCTTTGACCGGGGGCCTGAGGAGGAAGGTACCCTTAAGGAAGGTCTTACACAGCTTGGAAGTAATAAGCGGGCCTGACTCCTGCCCTACATGATAGTGTGAAATTGCTGCAAGTTGTACCTTGACCGTGGAGGAACTAGCCCCCTGGTGAAAGAGAGAAGTTAGAAAATCTAGAACAGACGCTACCGGCGCCGTAAAGGGATCTAAATGATGGTGCTCTGCCCAAACGGAAAAACGTTTCCATTTACTCCGATAGACCCTTCTGGTGGAAGGCTTGTGAGCTGCTACTAGAATGGCTTTGACTGGTGATGAGATTCTGGGAGTCCTCATCAGGAGTGGAACTGGAGCAACCAAGCAGTCAGCTTGAGGTTGGCCAGGTTCAGAGTCGGGAGACCCAGGGGGTGTGAAATGAGATCCAGGATGGGATCCAGAATCCAGGGCGAATGAATCAGGTGAGACCATTGGTAAGGGAACCACATCTGACGAGGCCAGAATGGGGCAATGAGGATCATCTTGCTCCCCAACTGACTGGCTTTCTGCAATAGTTTCAACATCAGGGGCGGAGGCGGTTAAGCATAAAGCAGATCGGGAGGCCAAGCATGAACTAGACAGTCTCTCGAGAACTCCCCCGGAGGGGGGGATCAGAGCGAAGTAATCGTTGCATTTGGTATTTGAGGGAGAGGCAAAAAGATCACAACAAGGTCGCCCACATCGGGCAAATACTTGCTCTGCAACTAGAGGATTGAGAGACCATTTGTAAGGAGTCAGGATAGTACGACTGAGCCTGTCCACTAAAATGTTGGACCGTCCCGGAATGTGCGTTGCGATGAGAAAGCGGTTGGTGGATATCGCCCATTCCCACACTCTCATGGCCTCGCGACAGAGAGGGTAAGACCTGGTTCCCCCCTATTTGTTGATGTACCAGACGACTGACATGTTGTCCGTCTGCACCGCAATCGTCCCCACCAGAAGAGGGTTGTGAAGTGCATGCAACGTCAAAAGCACCGCCCTCATCTCTAGGACATTGATATGCAATGAGGTCTCTATGTCGTTCCATGTGCCTTGGACTGTTCTGCCCGAATAGTGCCCCCCCACCCCCACCCCAGGCGAGAAGCGTCTGTGGTCACTGTGGCAACTGGCGGAGGCAGCGAGAAGGGGCGTCCCGTGTGGAGATTGGGGGACTGGAGCCACCACACGAGCAACCTTTTGCAAACCCTGCTTAGGGGAATGGGATGAGACAGGGGATTGCGAAATAGGGACCATTGTACCTGGAGGGTCCACTGTATGACCCTCATATTTAGCCGGGCCAATGGCAGCAGCGGAATTGCTGCCGCCATGGACCCTAGAGTCCTCAGGACCAGTTCCGCCGAAGGAGCTTGAAGTTGAAGGATGGCCTGCATGTGCAACCTCAGGTTCTGAAGCTGATCTGGAGTCAAGAAAGCAAGCATCAGTCTGGAGTCCAACCTTGCCCCTATGAAATCCAATACTTGTGTGGGAGCCAGGGAGGATTTGGCCATGTTGATGGTCAACCCTAAGAGTGGAGCCAGATTGAGGAAATAATCCCTGCATGAGCAAAGAAGATGCCTTGTTGGGGCGGTAAGGAGCCAGTCGTCTAGGTACGGAAAGACCTGAATTCCCTGGAGTCTCAGGTGGGCTGCTATCGCTGCCAAGACCTTGGTGAACACCCTGGGGGCTGAGGTGAGACCGAAGGGAAGGGTCCTGAACTGGAAATGGCTGGCTCCCAGCCGGAAGCGGAGAAACCTCCTGGAGCGTCTGTCTACGAGAATATGATAGTACGCATCCTTGAGGTCTATTGAGCACATCCAGTCGTTCTCCCACAGTAGTGGGAGAATAGACTGCAGTGTGACCATCCGGAACTTTACTTTTGGTACTGCCAGGTTCAAGAGAGAGAGGTCCAGGATGGGCCTCGCGTCCCCCGTCTTTTTTGGCACCAGAAAGAACCTGGAGTAAAACCCTGATCCGAGCTGATCTGGGGGGATGGGCTGGATGGCTCTTTTTTATAAGAGCTGCTGAATTTCTGCAGCAGCCGCCTCCCTCTGATTGGGTGGTACATCGGGGAGGCTTCTGATTTTGGGGGTTACAAGAAAGGGAATTTGGTAGCCTCTGGATATAATATGAAGCACCCAGCGATCCATTGTTATGGACTCCCACATTGCTAGGTGCCTCGAAAAACACCCCCCCCCGACTGCCTCCAGAGTGGAGCAGCCGGGCAACCCCTCAGGGGTTCTGCGTGGGCCTCTCAGAGAAGCGTTCTCTGGACCCAAAATTCCTGGGACCCCCTCTGCCTCTAGGGCGGCGTCCTCCCTGTCTTCCTCTGCCACGAGAGGACTGGTTGTCCGGAGCAGACTGGGATTGATGCGATTTCCGGAACCACATCTTCTTCTGACCCTTTTGGTTCTTGGCAAAGGACCTCTGGGGAGCAGAGAAGCTGACTCCGATGGCAGACAACGTCTTCCCGTCTTTCTTGCTCTGGACAAGGGTGTCGTGAATGGTTTTGCCAAACAATGCAGAACCATCAAAAGGGGCATTCGCAAATGACGCCTTAAAGGGTTCCGAGAAGTCACAATGTCGGAGCCAGGCTTGCCTCCTCAAGACCAGCCCGACTCCGCCTGCTCTAGCGGCTCCCTCAGTGGCATGAGACAAAAGCCGCATAGAGGTGTTGGAAATAGAACGTAGGGTGGACATTCGGGAGGAGTACAGTTGCTTGTCCCCTTCCGACATGAACCCTGGGGGGGAAGCAGCGTATTCTTTGATAAGATCCCGCTGCATCCGAATGACGTGTGCCATATAGTTCAGGGCACTCATGGAGAAGGTCGCTGAACTGAAGGTCCGCTTCCCAAGGCGGCCCATCGCGCGAGACTCCTTGCTCAGCGGATGAACCGTGGGGCTCTCCTGAGCCAACTCTCTCTTGGTGGCTGCCACCACCAACATGGCATCCATAGGGGGTCCTCTGCTCTAATGGGTTCTCTGTCGGATTTTGTCCGGGCGCTTGGGAACAGGCTCTACAGTGTCCGGCTCCCTCCAAGCCCTAGTGGCTATAAGATCCACCAAGGGGTCGGGGGGAGGGGACACCCAAGAGGTAGATGGCCCTTATCTCTTACGCCTCTAGGAATACGGACTCATCGGAGGAAGCCTTGGGGGCAGACCCCCCCCCCTGATTCTGAGCATTTCCATGATGTCTCCAAAGGAGACATCCTCGGGGGGTGAACTTGGGGAGCCTTCCCCTTCATCCAAGTCCGTATCTTCGGTGAGGGACTCAGGGGAGTCCACGTGCCTCCTCTTGCACTTCGACTTGTGAGGAACCTCCTCGGGGGGGGCTGTCCGAGGAGTCCTCACCATCAATATCATGTTCCAATGGAACACCTAGAGGTGCTGAAGCAGGCTGCCCCGAAGGCCAGGTGAGGGGAGCCAGGACCAGCTGAGAGGGAGTGCAGGGGGGAGCCAAAGCCAGGACCGGAGGCCTGGATGCACTCAACAGTGCCCTCTCCACCACCGCGAAAGCAGAGGGGGAGCCGCTCTCTGACGGATCCAAAATCCGACTCCCACTCGGATCCGAGGCGGGGATCGGACCCGGAGCCGAGACCATCAGATCTGAAGGACCCGCGTGCTCCGACCGGCACGGGGCCGAAAGCACACTGACTCCCTCAGATCCGAAGCTCGGCCCACGGCTCCGAGAGGTCGGATCCGACAAACTCGAGGGAACCGTCGGAGCCGAAGTGCCTAGCACTGCCGGCTCCGACCCACCCCCGTATCCAACGCAGCTCGGCTCCGAAAGCTCCGAACCCGGAAGGCGGTTTGGAGAAGGAGCGATAGGAGCAAAAAAGGGGGTCGAGCTCCCCCCCGGAGGGGGGGGGGGAGGCAAGAGCACTCCCATCTGCATCTGGGCCTGGATGAACCTCCTCATCATCCGGTCCATGTCTGCATCTGACATACTGAAGGTGGACCTCGAGGAGGCCACCGAGGCAGGCCTGGAGTGCCGCCTCGATGACCTCGCCGGGGACCGGGTCACCTCCTCCTCGGGTCCCGGTGAGAAGCAAGGGGATCGGATCCGAGGAGGAGGCGAACCAGAAGCCCTGGAGGGAGAAGCCCGTTTGGCAGGTGGGGCCGAGGAGGAGCACTCGGCCCGCTGCTTAAGGTGCTTCTCCCTCCGCTTCTCTTTCCTGGCCTCCCTCTCCTCCGGAGCCGCAGCGGGAGGTTGAGTCCCGGCCAGAGGGAGGGGGGCAGGAGTGGCTGCTACCGACGACTGGGTAGCGGTCACAGAAGTACCGGAGGCCGGAGCCGGGTCTGGGGGTAAAAGGCCCACCAGAATCAGCTTCGACCTCCGGCCCTTAAGTGCCCTGGGGTTGAACGCAGCGCAAATCGTGCAACCCGAGGAGAAGTGTTCAACCCCAAGGCACCTAACGCACCGGGTGTGGCCATCAGCCGGTGAAAGCTTGTGACCACACTCGGTGCATTTCGAAAAAATGGCTTTAGGGGCCTCTGACATCACTAAAAGGAAACACACCCACTAGGCCCCTACACACTACACACACACACTGCGACCAGCAAGGACAGGGAGGAGAAATAAAAGGTAAAAATTAAGCTAATTTAAGCTAAAAGGAGTGAAATTAGCGCTAAGGGAAACCTAAACACACACACAGACACTCGCTCAAAAAGAGTATAAAAAAAAAAGTGAAAACTTTCTTTTCTCACAAAATCTGACCAAGAGCTCTGGAATCTAGCTGTTGCTTGAAGAGCAGCAAACTAGATCGGAGGTCAGTCAGGGTTGGTAGGGGATTATGGGTAAAGGGAGGAGCTAGGAGCTCAGATCTATGCTGTGATAGAAGTTGCCGGCTCGGATCCGAGATCGGATCCGTATCCCAAAGGTTGCTGACAAATGAAGTTCTTACTTCAGATAATTAGATCCACAGCTCTAAAAATGGAATTCTCATACTCCATTAGAAATGTAAACAATTTCTTAGATTTCAAGGATGGCATTTCAGCAGCATCAAAGAAGTTTCAAAAAGCTGTTGCACAGTGTGACTGAAAGCTTAATGTATACATATCTGATGACCTAAATATAATTTTTATTAACAAGTCTGAAATATGTGGGCTACCGCATAATGTAAGAAGGGCTGAAGCATGACACAGAAAAAGCAAGCACAGATGTGAAAAACACTAAAGCTAGAAGACAAGCAGGCATTACAAAGGTTTTTGGAAATGAAGCACCTGGCAAGGTTCGTAACCAATATTTCTCGAGATAAGTATTCCTAAAGAATGATGAAGGACCAAGACATAGCCTTGGAATTGAGCTATGAACTCAGTTTTGACATACTTAAGAAACTAGCTGGGAAACAAGGGAGCAATGGGTATGACTAACTTCCTCATGGACCGTTGAAATACCACATCACAATAGTAATGCCCAAAGTCCACGTGCACAATACCTTTCTCCCAGACTGGTTTGACACCCTTAAGCAAAGGCCACAATCTCTTTGCATTTATAGGCTTCTTTCTTTTGGAAGGCTGGTGAGGTGCTCTGCTTCACGTGAATGGGGAGTTTATTCCAGAGTATGGGGAGTCTCTGGGTTAGGAACCTGTCCCTCCAGCAGGTTCCATTTAGTGTGATGATAAGGATAATGTCCTTAGAGCATGTGGCATGGAGGAGCTGAGATTTTTTTCAGATGAAGCATGTCTAACAATGGGTCAGACATGGCTTTGTACATCAAGCAGAGATCGCCTCCGATATGAGACTGAGTATAGCTGGAGTTTGAGCCTTTCTGCATAGGGCATATGCTTGAGTCCCAAGATCTTCTTTGTGAGGAACTTTTGTGGCCTCTCCAGTTGTTTAAGGTGTCTAGTGAGGTACATGCCGAATGAGGCATTGTACTCTACAATAGATCTAATGAGGGATGAGTAGAGAGGGATTATGACTTTTTTCCTGGATGCGAAACCTTTTGCAATGAGGTGTACCACGCAGGGCTTTCTAACGACGGTGGCAACATGGTTGTCAATGGAGAGATTACAATCTACCTGTGTCCCCAGAACTCTTATCACACCTTCAGAGTTAAGCGGGCTACCGTCGATGTGGTAGTTCGTGGGCACCGTGTTCTTCCCAAAGGGAATGACAATGCACTTTTTAGCATTAAGCTTAAGGCCATGGCTCTGGCACCTGTCATCGGTCTCTGTGAGGCCCTCTTGTAGAATGTCTACATCAGCTTCAGAATCAATAACAGCTCCCAGTTTACAGTCATCCAGTAATTTAGTTAACCACAGAAGGGAGACTTGAAGACCTGGATTGCAAGTTAGCTGGTCTACCCCTTATTCAGTCTCCCTCTTTACAAATCACAGAAAGTACAGTTGTGTACACTTACCGTAAATGTAGATGGTGAAGAGGGGGCAAAGTTTGCACTGAATCTGTCGGCCAAGATAGTGGCAATATCAGTTGGCTCAGTATAAGTGATGTCGTTGTGCAGTAGCTCAGAGCAAATCTGCGCATTGTTATGCACATTTTTGATATAACTAAAAGAATGCCTTGTGGTTATCTTTAGTATCTGCAGCAATTTTGTTTTTGTAACTAGCTTTCAGAGGATTTGATGCGGGATCTCACTTTTTTGCTGAGGTTTATAAGGAAGTTTTTCCAGTCTTGGGACTTTGCCCTTTAATGCAGCAGTTTTTTTTTCCTTCTGTTGTAGAGTTTGTTAATAGCAGGGGACCATCAGATTGGCTTCCTTTTTTTTGGAGGAGAGCGTCTTGGTTCTGTTTGGTATGGCTCGTTCGATGCATTTGTGTCTATGCTCATACAGTGCATTGGTGTAAGATTCAGCAGCCATGCATCCATTTCTCCATCTGCATGGGTGACATGAAGTTTGCCACTTCTGTTTTTAGACGCACAAAATTGGCTTTGGAGAAGTTCTTCACAGTGGTTTCCTTCATGGGGGGTGAGGATGGGATGTAGATATCCATGGTGATTAACTTGTGGTCAGTCCAACCAGGGAGAAGTTCATTGCTGGTGTAGAGCCAATGGTCCCTCATGTTTGCAATGACCAGGTCAAGGACATTTCTACCTCTGGTGGGGGTGAGAATGAGTTGGTCCAGGGTGCTGGAATTAATAAATTCTAAAACATTGGGCAAATGAGTTGGTACACAAGTAATTCTCCCAGTTGATGGAGGGGTAGTTAAAGTCTCCCAGTATAAGGGTATTAGGTTGAACTTTAATATTTTCCAAAGTTTTCAGGAATGCAGAGTGGGAGTCTTGGGACATTGTGGGGGATCTATAGCAGGCTACAACCTGGATTGCAGTTTTATTCAGCGTTAGTTGTACCTGAAGTATCTCTGAGGCATTATGTTGGGCAACTAGTCTGGAGGTGTGCGTACCTTTTATGAAGATGGATATGCCACTGCCTTTAGGGCTTCAGTCCACACTTCCTTTAGGGCTTCAGTCCATATTTATGGGCAGAAAGGTGCGGTATGCATTGTAGCCTGGTAGTGCTGGGGTGCTCTCCGAAGCCTTGAACCAAGTCTCTGTTACTCCACAGATGTCGATGTTCTCCAGTTTAAGGAGCGACTCAAGCGAGTGCATTTTGAGATTTAGGCTTCTAGCGTTGAGTAGCAAAACCCTCAGGTTGCGTTTGCATGTAGTTGTTACGGTGGTAATTTTGTCTTCAGAGCATTGCCTAAAAAAGGCACTACAGGGGTGGCAAGAGACTTCACCAGTATCCAGAGTCCCAGGGGTGACAGGTGCAGGCCATCTCTGGCAAAGCATCGAAGTTTGTCAATCATGTCATCGCAAGCAGACAGATACTGGATCCCCTTTGAATGACACCAGAAACTTAGCCAATTGTTGAAGCCAATACTTTTCTGCTTGTTCTGTGGCATCATTCGGGGCGACGGTAGGATGCTACTTAGGGCTAGAGTCATACCTGCCTGGGCCACATGATCAGAGCGCTCCTCCATGTCTGTCTCTTTTCATGTACCCAGGGAGGTACGTCTTAGGTCGTTCACATCAACACGGACAATGACAGAGTCATATTTGTAACTGTTGTGAAGAGACCTAAGTGCGGGCATTATGCAGCGAATCCTGGCATCCGACAGGCAGCTGACCTAACTTTCGCCTTGTTCAACCTAGAGAGTGGAACATCAGTGTGCCTTACTACTGGGTCACCTATAACTAGTGTATTGGGTAAAATGTTTTGCCTTAGGGGCTTAGGTTGAGTGGCACACTGTGTGTGCTATGTGTCACATAGATTATGTTTGGATGAGAAGGTTGCTTGCGTTTCTGCTATGGAGGTCTTTGCTGTTTGGGCAGATTTTTATTGGGAGCCTCTGCAAAAGTGGTGGTATGTGATCCGGACGGCTGTATGTTCCATGTGGTGTGATGAATGTCTTAACCTTCTCCTCTTGACTTTCTAACTTGGTCTTGGTTGCAGAGAGCGTGGCCTTTAATTTGGCTATGTAAGTGCATCTTTCACAAGTCGATGTGTTTGGAGGTAGGAGGAGAGGGTTGTCTGTGTACATGAGGCAATTGCTACATTGCCTCAGGATTCCCAGGTACACCAGGCAAACAGGAGAAAACATAGGGAACTAACCTTTAGACATACCTAGATACAAGCGTCGTCATTAAGTACTGAAACGGTTTGTGCTTCCTTTTAAGTACTGCAGCTGTTTTAGTTCCTTTTTGGAAAGTTTTTTAGTGCTACTAGCAGTGTGTAAGCTTACAGTAAATACTGCAAGAGATTCTGAGCAAGTGCTGGATTTAAAAGTCTAATTTGAGTGCACAGAAATGAAAACTAACAGGTACTAAGGCTTGAAGGCGCTGCATGTTGCGCAAACACAAGTTTTTAAGGCAGAAAGTTAAAAGGGATAGAAAGCAGCCCAAACCGGCCAATAAGATACAATCCCCAAGCTGGAAACCACTCCTCTAGCGATAGATAGGCTGCTCAGAGCTTACCACTCCCACTGATCAGCAGAAAGACTTCCTTCTATCTCAGCAAGGTCTAGACAAAGTACAGTTTTGTACCTACCATAAATGTAGATGTTCGAGTGTATACAATGCTGCAGTCATTACACTTGGGTTATCCTGCCGTCAGGCGGTTCCCCAGTCAGCCTGAGTTCCAAAGTCTTGGTCCGGCATTGGTTGCTGTCGCCTCCTCCCTGACATCAGTGCGACAGGGGTATATAAGATGCAGCCGACACCATTTTCTTCAGTTTTTCTTGCTCCAGATGTCAGGTGCTCCCAAATGGATAGGCAATTCAAATTGCTAATAAAACAGACAGGAAAAGCAAACAACAACTTTTAGTTACCAGCAAATACTCACCATAGGTAGTAAAGGGTAGGAGATATAGGTACGTACCAGCAAGTAATAGAGGAAGGAGGGAGGGTAACCTGGACTGCATCAGTGTATACACTCGAACATTTACATTTATGGTAGGTACAAAACTGTACTATGTTCATCGTGTTACACTGCTGCAGTCATTACACTTGGGGATAATCCCAAAGCTGAGGTAGGGTGGCTGGTTCTACAAGGCATTAGGTGTGGCTATAAGGCCCTGCAGCACAGCAGTGGTGAAGCCAGCTCTGGATTTAGAGTATAAAGGCAGATGGTAATGCTTGGTGAAGGTATGCACAGGACTCCATGTTGCTGCTTCCAAAATGTCCTTGGTAGGCACTCCTCGGAGGTAGGCAGTTGAAGTGGCTGATGCCCTGGTGCAGTGAGATCTAATGCTGCTAGGTATAGGTTTCCCATGGTGTGTGTAGCAGAAACGTATGCAATGTCCTATCCATTTTGAAATAGTCTGTTTTGAAATTGCTTTTCCCTGTGGTCCTGCAGGATATGCTACCAGTAATTGCTCAGATTTTCTAAAAACTTTGGTTTTATCCAAGTAGAAGCGTAACTGCCTGTGAATGTCCAAAGAATGCAGTAGTCTCTCTCCTTTATTCTGTGGTTTTGGATAAAAAGTTGGCAAGTGAATAGTTTGGCTTAGAGCCACACTTTAAACCACCTTTGGCATGAATGTAGGGTTAGTTCTTAAGGACACCCTGTCCTGGTGGAAAATGAGGAAAGGTTCCACTCCCATTAGTGCCTGTAATTCTAAAACTCTTCGAGCTGATGTTATTGCCAGAAGCAGAGCAGTTTTCCAAGAAATATATTTTAATTCTGCTGTGTTAGCTGGCTCAAAGGGAGGTAAAGTAAATTTTTCCAAAACAAAGTTGAGGTTCCAAGTTGGAGTAGTTGCTCTGCGGGGCGGTCTTATGTTTTTAGCCCCTCTGAGGTACTGTTTTAGCAACGGGTTAGAGAAAATTGGACGATCCGTGTTATAATGAGCAGAGATGGCAGAGGCGTGGATCTTGATGGATGAAAAAGAGAGGCCTTTGTCCAGCATCTCAGTTAAATATTGTAGAATCTGAGGAATGTTTGGGACAAGAGGGTCAAGGCTGCGAGCCTGGTTCCAGGCCCAGAATCTCTTCCATTTATCTGAATAGGCTTTCCTGGTACTAGGCCTTCTGGCCTCCAGAATGACATCCATAACAGCTTTGGAGAGAGGCATTGCTTGCTTGACTAAGGAATTTTCCATGCAGCTAGGTTTAAGGTCTTTAGCTGACTGTGAAGTATCGGATTGTTGTGCTGAGTCAGCAGATGTGGGATTTGAGGCAATATCCTGGGTGGTTCTTGTGCTAAATTCCTTAAGATTGGGTACCAGTGCTGGCGTGGCCAGTCTGGAGCAATCAGGATCATCTTTGGCTCTTCTTGCCTGGCTTTTATGAGAACCTTTGGAAGGACAGGTAGTGGTGGGAAAGCGTATACTTGTAGGTTTTTCCAGCTGAATGAGAGGGCATCCACTTTCCATGCTTGTGGATGGTAACTCCTTGTGCAGAACTTCTGTAGATGGCAGTTCTTTGGGGATGCAAACAGATCTACGTCCAGGCTCCACCATTTCTGTGTTATCATTCTGAATATTTGTGGATTCAATTCCCATTCGTGGGGATACATGATGTTTCTGCTCAAGTCGTCTGCCAGTGTGTTTTTCTCTCCTGGCAGGAATTGTGCTTGCAGATTAACTTGATAGTTTAGAGCTGTGTTCCACAAGGTCATGGTTTGTCTGCAGAGGGGGTAGGAGTGAGTGTCCCCTTGCTTGTTTATGTATCACATAACAGTGGTGTTTGTCTGTTTTTAGTAATAGTTGTCCTGGATGCAGCAGGTCCTTGAAAGCTATAAGGGCATTCTGTACAGCTAACATCTCTTTTTGATTGATGTGAAGATGCCTTTGTTCTGCGGGCCACTTGCCCTGAATACATTTTCCTGCCATGTGTGCTCCCCAGGCGTAATCCGATGCATCTGTTGTCATTGTTTGCCTGGCTGTGGGTTGAGTAAAAGGCTGTCCCTTGTTGAGGTGACAAGCTTGAGCCCACCATCGAAACTCCTATTGAAGGCAAGGAATTAGTGGTATAACTGTTTTAAAGTTAAGAATGGCCCGATTGTAAAGTGTAGGGTAACATGAACATTTTTAATTTTGACAGAGACTTGTAAGTTTTTATCATTGTTTAGTATTAATTTTTTTATGTTTTTTAATGTTTTTATAATGGTTCTTTGTTTCCAAGAGTTTGTTTATGAGGCACCATGCATTTTCTTTAAGGTTAGATATCATATCAATCAATATAATTAATATTTCTGTTGTAGTGCGTTTTGATTATTTTTTCGCTATATGCATTTTATTGTATTATTGGTTGTGTTGTGCGATCACTGTCTTTTTTATATCTGTTAATGAAAATAAGGGGTGGTTTTGATATGCTTAGATTGAATTAACACGGTCATGTGACCGGTTGTTTTACTATTTAACACCTGTGAATTGATTACACAACATTTTGTACCTTGAAGAAGCTCGGTATTGACCGAGCGAAAGCACTTGGTTTATTCTGTGTTCTTATTCAATAAAGACACGGTTTTATTAGCCTTTCTGGTCCTGGAGTGAGTTCAGAGTCCTGTTCCTGCTGGACAATTTTTGTTTGACTCTTGGTTTTGGTTCAGTCTCTATTTATTGGCTTTGTCCTTGTCCATGGTAGAAGGAGCGGAACAAACTAGTTTTTCTGAGACACCCCTACTTCTTAAGGATGACTCTGATATGACTCCTGTAACTCGGGCCGAATTTAAGCAGGTTAACGCCCTTTTGACTCAATTAACTAACAATCTTATGGAGCGAAACCCTGACTGTGCTTTAGCGTTGCCAGGTAACCAGCTGCAGTTTGCAGATCAACGAAGGAAACGCGTCACTTCTTCCGCACCTAACGTGACCAACATTGTCCGTGACGATCTTCCTGGCAATACACTATCGAGTAATGGGTTATTATTGCACGCTTCGCAACCAAGAGCGGGGGAGATGCAAAGAAGTAACATGGACAACAATCACAGAGATTTTAATCTTGGTGTTTGGGCTGGCCAGCAGTTTCATTTTAAGCAAGGTACTGTACATTCAAACACAAACGACAACATTGAGCACAATTTTAACGGCTTAAGGGACGAACTTTATGCATTCAAGACTAACCAACTTGAGATAGATTATCTCAAGGAATGCGTGCAGGTTAAGCGTGTCCCTAAAGGTCTTAGATGTTACAAGTTTCCAAACAATGCTCAACCAGGGACTATCTTTTATGATAAACTATGTGATATTTTTGACAAAGCTGGTTTAGAGATGTTGAAATGAATGATTGCTGAATATGAAACAAAGGCCGATAGTTTGTTAAATGATTTAAATGCTTTAAATGAAAAGGTGATTAATGACAACAACTTTGTCAGTATTAAGAAGAACTATGACAATGTTTTTTACTAAGTGGACCAATATTGTAATAAAATTTTGAATCGCAAAATTAGAAAATTGGAAAGGGACCTTATTGAGTATAGGGATGGGATAGCTTATCCAACACTTACTAGGGCAAGACGAGATAACAATTTAAACACTGATAGAGTGGATGAAACTAATAATAATGGTAATTACCCCAGATTGGGGACTGAAACCCTTAGAAGAAGTGAGAGGATTGCAGAGAGAAGAAGGCAACCTTCTTTTCAGGATTTTCAATATCCTCCTGGCAGAGGGGGGAGGGGACTGAAGTACCAGCAACAGGGCTGGAGCAACCCTCGGAACTAGATTTTGTTAGAAGTTTGACTTCCAACACAGATCCGCAGGATGTTGACAGTAGACAGGTAGTTTGTAGAAAGGGTAATTTTACGATTTTTAATTACACAGAGATAACACCTACTCAGGATTTCTTTGATCTTTTTTCGAGAGGTTTTCATTATGTCCCCTTACGTCCTTCCATTTTAACTAACACATTGATAGATCTTAAGTTATTTATTAGGCAATTGAATCTCACTTTATTTTTTAAAGGGCAAACTAATTTGAACAAGGGACTAACAAGGTCCAGTATGTTTAATCCACTCACTCACCCCTCCCTTAAGGTTTTCGAGGAACTGGTTGAAAAGGACATCAGGGCTCTGGAACGTGGCAAGCATCCCATGTACCCCACTAACTTGAACACCAGAGAGATGGAACTAATTGATTTTTTGAGATATGAAGGGTGTAGGGTAATAAAACCCGACAAGGGAGGGGGTGTAGTGTTAATGTACACTGTTGAATACGATTCTTATTTACACAGTATGTTACAGGACACAGAACAGTATGATCTTTTATCTAGAAATGAAATCAACATCGCTCACTCTAAAATTAATTTTCTTTTATATGATCATCTTTTGCAAGGTGCAATTAATGAACGTTTATATAACTTTCTGCAAAATTATTTAGAAAGGCCACTTTTTCCAGTTCATATCTCCACTTTGATAGTGGACACCCTTTTTACCAGAAAAAGGGCATAGTTAAAGGGCAGCTCATTCGAGCATCCAGAATGTCCAGCTCTTTGGAAAGTTTTATTGATGAGATTCAAACCCTTAAAACTTTGTTTTTGGAAAAAGGGTACCCTGCTTCTTTAATTGACAATTTGATTCAAGAAGTTTTGAACAACAGGGAACTTAAATATTCTCCCCAGTTAGGAACTGGACACAATACCTTTGACCAAGATGGAGATATGAAACAACTTGAATTGGAAAACAGCTTTATTCACACCTATTCAGCTAACTCCTACGAGGTAGAGAACATCATTTTGAAACACTGGCCTATACTTACCTTACATGATGAACTGAAACAATTTGTTCAGGATCGTCCCCATTTTGTTACGAAAAGGGATGTAAATTTAAAAGATCTGTTTGAGTTGAAACAAAACCTTGGGGTTGCAACAGACAGTATCAAATGTGGCACTCACAAATGTGGAAGTTGTAAGCAGTGCAGTGCCATGATTAACAATAACACAATTTACATCCCCTCCAGGAAATTTAAATTTAATTCCACTAAATATTTTAATTGTGGATCTAAGGGAGTGGTCAATTTAGGACTATGTATGTATTGTTTTAGTTTTTATGTGGGGAAAACTGAAAGACCGCTTAAGAGAAGGGTTTATGAACATCTTTATGATGTTTCTAGAAGCAAGGAGAACAATGCTTTTTATAAACATCTACAAAGCTGTAACAACATGGAATTGAAGTCTATGGTCTTGGAACAGGTAATACCGGACATAAGGGGAGGTAACTGGGAGGCCAGGTTAGAGTATCGAGAACTCTACTGGCAACTTAAGTTAGATGCGGGTAGGTCCCCTGGTTTAAATGAAAACATTAACATCAGTAGTGTTTTAAAGTTAAGAATGGCCCAATTGTAAAGTGTAGGTTAACATGAACATTTTTAATTTTGAGAGAAACTTGTAAGTTTTTATCATTGTTTAGTATTAATTTTTTTATGTTTTTTAATGTTTTTATAATGGTTCTTTGTTTCCAAGAGTTTATGAGGCACCATGCATTTTCTTCAAGGTTATACATCATATCAATCAATATAATTAATATTTGTGTTGTAGTGCGTTTTGATTATTTTTTGGCTATATGCATTTTATTGTATTATTGGTTGTGTTGTGCGACCACTGTCTTTTTTATATCTGTTAGTGAAAATAAGGGGTGGTTTTGATATGCTTAGATTGAATTAACACGGTCATGTGACTGGTTGTTTTACTATTTAACACCTGCGAATTGATTACACAACATTTTGTACCTTGAAGAAGCTCGGTATTGACAGAGCGAAAGCGCTTGGTTTATTCTGTGTTCTTATTCATAAAGACGTGGTTTTATTAGCCTTTCTGGTCCTAGAGTGAGTTCAGAGTCCTGTTCCTGCTGGACAACTTTTGTTTGATTCTTGGTATAACTGTTTCCAAACTTTGACAGTGTTGAGACCATACACTCTTTAGGTACCATTGCAGTTTCCTCATATGCAGTCTGGCACATGGAATTAGTAATATGCAAGACGCCATGTAACCCAAGGCCTGGAGAATTTTTCTTGCAGGGAGTTGGGTTTTTGTTGCCATCAATTGAAAGTATTGAGTCAGTTGTCTTTGCTGGTCTGGCGTGAGATAAGCCATCTGGGCCGCTGTGTTCAAGCTGGCACCCAGGAATATGATCTCTTGTGAGGGCACTAGTTTTGATTTCTTTTCATTTACTGTGTACCCCAGGCAACTTAACTGTTTTACAAACACCAGATGCTCTAGAAAATGTCCTTGCTCTCTGCTTGAATCAGGCAGTCGTCCAGGTACGGATAAATCTGAATTCTTTTCTGTCTGCAAAATGCAATTACTGGTGCCAGGCACTTTGAAGACCCTGCGCGCAGTAGATAAGCCAAAGGGCAGTGCAGAGAATTGATAGTGCATTGAACCTGCTATGAATCTGAGGTATCTTCTGTAGTTTTCTCTGATAGGGACATGCAGGTATGCCTCCTTGAGGTCCAAGGTCACGAGCCAAGCTTTCTTGCCCAGCATGGGAAGAAGCTGCTGTAGTGTCAACATTTTGAATTTCGGAATATCCAGGTAAGTGTTTAGAGAAGAAAGATCCAGAATGGGCCTCCAGGCTTTGTCCTTTCTGGGAACCAGAAAGCGTCTTGAATAAAATCCTTGTCCTTGCTCTTTTGGTGGTACCTCCTGAATAGCTCTCATTTCCATGAGTGCTGTAATTTGTTTTTGAGCCTCTGCCCATTGATTTGGTGGCAGATTTGGCATTCCTTTTAACCTTGGCAGAGTGTGAAAGTGGAACCTGTAACTGAGATACAATGTTGAGAACACATTTGTCTTTGGTGATCCAATGCCAATCGTGATATAAAAGTGCTAGTTTTCCTCCCAAGGGGGCTGCCAAGAGAGAGTTGTTTGGCAACTGTAATGGGAAGTCATTGAGGCTGCTTTTTATATGGTTGGGGCCTGTCTTCCCCTTCTTTCTGGCCTGGTGCACCCCATTGTTGAGGCCAGTAAGGACCTTGTGGTTGACCTCTACCTCTCAGATGTCTGTATCTGCCCCTTTGAGGTCTGTCTGTAGCCGGAATGGACCAATTCTTTGTTGGCAAATTTCTGCTAAATCTTGGTGGCTGAACCTGTAAAAAGTTCTTTACCATTTGCATAGATTTCGCCTTATCCTCCATTTTCTTTAATACCTCTTCTGCCTTAACTCCAAATAAAACATCTTGCTGTAAAGGTGCATCCAATAATTTTGCTTTAACACGATCTGGTAACGTATGTTCTTTCAACCAAGCATGCCTTCTAATGACAGAGCCTGTAACTGCTGCTCTACAGGAGGCCTCTAAAGAATCAAAACCACATTGCAAAGTATGCTTTCCCACTTGTTCAGCTGCATGCAATAAATCCTGCATTTCTTTGAAATTAGGAGGATCTGAATCTGGAAGCATTTTTTGTTTTAAATGAGACATCAAAAATTGCTGATATTTTAGCATGTGAAACTGGCAATTTAAGGCTCTCATTGCTAAGGTTGCAGACTTATATACTTTCTTTCCCCATCTGTCTAATGCTCTCGAATCTCTGTCAGAGGGGACTGGATTTTTTGCTGATGAGGACTTAATCCCTTTGGGTCCCTGAGAAATAGTTTCAGGGTCAGCAACAGGGCTTTTATACAGAAATTTGTGAGAGTCAGGGACTCTGTAGTATGTCAGGTTTAACTGGGGCTGGAGGTAAGTAGTCAGGATTTGAGCTGGATTCAGTATACACATCATCCACAATGTCTAACACTGGCGGAATAGCTAAGGGTCTGTGTTGAGGTAATAAAAGGAAGTCTCTGAGCCTTTTCTTGGATTCAGAATAATCCTGGCCCTCCCAATGGAAATGCTCCCTCATGGTATGTAAGGTTTCCCCAAAGGAGTAATACTCAGGCGGAGAGGCTGATGGTATTGATTCCTCAGCATCAGAGTCCTCATAAGGGGGTAAAGAATATCCTAGGTCTGAGGATGAATCCAAAGAAATGGACACCTGGTTGGATGAGTCATAGTATGCATCCTGTCTGGGCCTTTTATCAGGAGGGGGATGGGTCCCCCTGATCAGAATGATTAGGTCTTCGGCCATTTTGAGCATTTGTTTCTTAGGCATAGAGGCCTGTCCTGGAGAATGTTGTATTTGTTTCTTTGCTTTTAAAGCAGGCTTAGACTTAACAGGGGGTTTAATGGTTAACTGAGTAGGTCCGAAAACACCCTCTGAAACTTTGGGTTGCTCAGCTACTCTGGATCCCTCTGAAGGGTTAGCCTAGGTAGGCTGAAAAGCTTGTGCGTCCGAAGGCCCAGCCATCTCCACGTGGGAGTCAGAGGTGGCCTGTGGTTCTGCAGAAGCGGTCGTCAGGGGCTGCGAAGGCGCCTCGCTGAAAACAGGAGAACCGGCGACCGGCCTAGAAGAGGCTTCGTCGTCAGGTTTGGGCCTCGGATGCCTGTCCTTGTCTTTGCGCTTTTTATGTATTCCGGTCGTTGGAAGTTCCAACGGCATGGTGTAATTAAATTTTCTGCCAAAATAATGTCGGGCAAAATCAAACCGAAGTTTAATAGTGTGCTTGTTAAACCTAGCACAAAACCGACAACCAGTGACGTCGTGGTCTGGGCCTAGACATGGAATACAATAGGAATGGAAATCCTTATGAGGTATTTGCTTCCCACAAGAAATACAGTTATTAACTTTTACTGACATCGGTCTGAGGCAAGAAAAAGATTCCCCAACAGGGTACTTAGCTTTGTAGAAGACTTCTGGTCTGGATTTGGAATGAAAATCTCAGGAGTCGGCCGACCGGCACTTGCAAACTGCTTTTGCTTCTGGCACCGCGCGGCAAGAAAGACTGAAGAAAATACCGTCGGCTGCATCTTATATACCCCTGTCGCACTGACGTCAGGGAGGAGACGACAGCAACCGATGCCGGACCAAGACTTTGGAACTCAGGCCGACTGGGGAACCACCTGACGGCAGGATAACCCAAGTGTAATGACTGCAGCAGTGTAACACGATGAACATTTCAGAAACCCAAAATACGGTCCTGAAATCAGCAAATCTGAGATTTGGACTATTCTAGTTTGACAAAAAGACAGGAAATGAGCAAGCAGATACAATTTTTTTGCAATCAAAAAATACAGTAGTAAATTCACTTTTAAAGCACATAAAGGCTAGTGCACTTGAGAGTGTAGCCTACGAAGTACAGCTGTGTACACTTACCATAAATTTAGATGTTCGAGTGCATTCACTGCTGCAGTCATTACATTTGGGTAATCTGCTGGCAGGTTGCCCTCAGTCGGCCTGAATATCAAAGTCTTGGGTCCTGCGTCAATTGCTGTCTCCTCTTCCATGACGTCAGGTCGTCAGGGGTATAAAACATGTAGCCGACGCCATTTTATCCAGTTTTTCTTGCCCCAGATGTCAGGTGCCCCCCAAAAGGGGAGCAAAAAAAAAAAAATATATATATATATATATAGATAGATATATATATATATAGATATATATATATATATAGATATATAAATAAATGTTTGTGTCTTTCGGCTTTTCCCGGTTAGGGTTCGCCACAGCGGAACTCCGGTCCACTAATGATTGGCAGTAGAGTTTTACGTGCTGGCTTGCCGGGCCTAACGCACAACCTTCAACGAAGGAACGCCCATTCACGCATGTCGTCACACAGAAGACGCTCTGAGAATCGAACGGGCAACATCGGTGAGGTGACAATGCTACCGCAGCACCACCACCGCAGTTATATATATATATATATATATATATATATATATATATATATATAAAAACAGCAATATATATGTAAATGCACTTTTAGCAACATAAACTTTACCTTCATCTAAAAGCAAATACACCACAAAGGCTTTAGAATATAGTGAAGGAAAGAGAAGTTCTAGAAAAAAGGGGGATGGCGGGTGGCTAACCCGGACTGCAACAGTGAATACAGACTACCATCTACATTTATTGTAAGTGTACACAACTGTACTATGTTCTTCGTGTTTCACTGTTGCAGTCATTACATTTGGGTAGAATCCCAAAGCTATGGATGGGAGGATGGAACTAAATAGCATTAGGAGTGGCTATAAGGCCCTGCAGAAAGTACAGTTTTGTACCTACGATAAATGTAGATGTTAGAGTGCTAATACAGCTGCAGTAATCACAGATGGGTTCTCTGCCGTCAGGCGGTCCCTCGGTCGGCCGAATTCCAAAGTCTTGGTCCGACGTCGGTTGTCGTCGCTTTCTCTTCTGACATCAGTGAGGCCAGAGTATATAAGACACAGCCGACGCCATGTTCTTCAGTCTTTCTTGCCCCAGATGTCAGGTGCCCCCAGAAGGAAGGCAATACCTAAATAGTGCTTGTATGCATATACAAGCAGTGCAATATAATCCAAAATCAGTAGTAGCAAGCAAATAAAACATAGCCGGATAACCCAGTCAGGTAGTATGAAGAGGTTGCTAGGCCTCATGCCTTTACCAAGTGGGGAAGGAGGGAGGGAAACCTGTACTGCAGCTGTATTAGCACTCGAACATCTACATTTATGGTAGGTACAAAACTGTACTATGTTCATCGTGCATACAGCTGCAGTAATCACAGATGGGTAGAATCCCAAAGCTATGCACTGGGTGGTAGGTACTAGGAGGAACTGGGTTGAGCCAGAATGCCCTGCAAAACAGCAGTGGCAAAGCCTGCTCTTGTTCTGGAATATAAAGGCAGATGGTAGTGTTTTGTGAAGGTATGTACAGAACTCCAGGTGGCTGCCTCCAAAATATCTTTGGTAGGAACTCCTCTGAGGAAGGCTGTAGAGGTAGCTGTGGCCCTGGTGGAGTGTAATCTGATACCTGCAGGAACAGATTTCCCATGATAGGAGTAACAAAACCGTATGCAGTGGCCTATCCACTTTGAAATAATCTGTTTTGTAACTGGCTTCCCTTGAGCCCCTACAGCATAGGACACAAAGAGTTGTTCTAATTTCCTGAAGGACTTTGTTCTGTCCAAATAATAACGAAGCTGCCTATGGATGTCTAAGGAGTGTAGCAGCCTTTCCCCTTTGTTTTGAGGATTGGGGTAAAAGGTGGGTAGGTGTATGGCTTGATTTAAAGCTATCCTGGATACCACTTTAGGCATAAATGATGGGTTGGTACGAAGGGAAACCCTGTCCTGATGGAAAATGAGAAAGGGCTGCACCGCCATGAGGGCCTGAAGTTCAGAAACCCTACGAGCTTAAGTGATGGCCAGAAGGAAGGCTGTCTTCCAGGACAAATATTGCAAATCTGTTGAGGCAGCTGGTTCAAAAGGAGGCAATGTTAATTTTTCTAGTATGTAATTAAGATCCCAGGCTGGTATTGGTTGTTTCCTTGGTGGTCTTATATTCTTAGCCCCTCTGAGGAACTGTCAAGAGTGGGTGAGAAAATAAAGGAGGATCCGTGTTGAATTCTGCAGAGATGGCTGAGGCATGGATTTTTATGGAAGAAAAAGAAAGTCCACTGTTCAATAGCTCCGCTAGGTACTGTAATACCTGAGGCAAGTTCAGTTTTCTATGGTCCTGGCCTTTTTTCTCATTCCAAGAGCAAAACCGCTTCCATTTTGCAGAGCAAGCTTTTCTAGTAGCTGGCCTTCTGGCCTCCAAAATGACATCCTGTACCTCCTTGGAGAGTAGGTTCTGTTGTGGTGTTAAGGAATTTTCCATGCAGCGAGATTGAGTGTTTTCAGCTGACTGTGAAGAGTTTTGTAGCTGTGCTGAGTCAGCAGAAGAGGCATTAGAGGCAGGGACCAGGGAGGAGTATGTGTTAGGCTCCTCAGGAGTGGGTACCAGTGTTGCCTTGGCCAATCTGGAGCAATCAGTATCATCCTCGGTTTGTCTGTTCTTGCTTTCAAAAGCATCTTGGGCAGAAGAGGCAGAGGTGGGAATGCGTAAACTGTCCATGCTGTCCAACTGAATGAAAGGGCGTCCACTCTCCAGGCCTTTGGGAGAAAGGTCTTTGAACAAAACTTTTCCAATTGATGATTCCTGTGGGAGGCAAAAAGATCTAGGTCTGGCCTCCCCCATGCTTGGATTATTTCTGCAAACACCTGAGGATGTAACTTCCATTCATGTGGATCTGTCATTTTTCTGCTTAGATTGTCTGCCAGTGAGTTTTCCAATCCTGGCAAGTACTGTGCTTGAAGTTCGATTTGTCTTTCCAGAGCCAAGTTCCAAAGAGTCATGGCTAGTCTGCACAAGGGGTATGAATGTGTTCCTCCTTGTTTGTTTATGTACCACATTACCGTGGTGTTGTCTGTTCTTATCAGTAATTGTCCTGGAGGCAGGAAGTCCTTGAAGGCTGTAATTGCATTTATTACTGCTAGCATTTCTTTTTGATTGATGTGAAGGTGCTTTTCTTTTTGGGACCATTTGCCCTGAATGCACCTGTTCGTCATGTGCGCCCCCCAGGCGTAGTCTGAGGCGTCTGTGGTTATGACTTGTTTTGCTTGAGGCTTGCAGAATGGGAGGCCTTTGTTTACTTGACATGCTTGGGCCCACCATAGAAATTCCTTTTGCAAACATGGAATTATTGGTATTATTGTTTCCAAACTGTGACTGTGTTGAGACCATAGGTTTTTTAGGTACCATTGAAGTTTCCTCATATGCAGCTTTGCAAATGGGGTTAATAGAATGCAAGATGCCATGAATCCCAGAGCCTGCAGGATTTTCCTTGCAGTAAGCCTGGTACTTTTTGTTAGTATTTTGAAGTACTGAGATAGTTGCCCTTGTTTTTCTGGTGTAAGGTAGGCCATCTGGGTGTTTGTGTCCAAGTTGGCACCCAGGAAAGTTATTTTCTGGGATGGTGTTAGCCTTGATTTCTCTTTGTTGATTGTATATCCCAGAGAAAGCAGTAACCGTGTCACATATGCCAGATGTTCCAGAAGTATGTTCTTGCTGTCGGCTTGGATCAGGCAGTCGTCCAGAAAAGGGTAAATTTGTATCCCTTGAAGTCTGCAGTAGGCAATCACTGATGCCAGGCACTTTGTGAATACTCTGGGCGCAGTAGATAAGCCAAAGGGCAATGCAGAGAATTGATAGTGGATTGAACCTGCAAGAAATCTGAGGTATCTTCTGCAGCTTTGTCTGATTGGGACATGCAGGTATGCCTCCTTGAGGTCCAATGTTACCAGCCAGAACTCCTTGCCCAGCATGGGAAGAAGCTGCTGTAATGTGAGCATCTTGAATTTTGGTATGATTAGAAATGTGTTTAGGGTGGATAAGTCCAAAATGGGTCTCCAGTCGGTTCCTTTCCTTGGTACAAGGAAAAGTCTTGAATAAAAACCTTGACCTTGTTGGTGAGTAGGTACCTCTTGAATAGCTCGCATGCTTATGAGCTTTGAAATTTGCAGTTGTGCCTCTGCCCTTTGATTTTGTGGCAGGTTTGGCATGCCTCTCATTTTTGGAAGAGTGTGAAATTGAAATTTGTAGCCTCTGTTTATAATGTCCACGATCCATTTGTCTGTTGTGACAATATGCCAATTGCTTGCAAATAGTGCTAGTTTTCCTCCCAAAGGTGCTGCCAGCTGAGACATGCTTGGCATGGAAATGAGGGAGTCATTGGGTTTGCTTCCTGTATTGTTGTGCACTGTCTTCGCCACCTCTTGGTGCTGGAGTTTGCCATTGTCGGCCTCTATATGATCCTTGTGACTGCCCTCTGCCCCTTGCGCCTGTATCTACCTCTTTGGGGCTTGTCAGTGGCTGGAAAGGACCAGTTTTTGAAGGCCAATTTCTGCTAAACGTGGTGGTTGGACCTGTAAGAAGGCTTTGACAGTTTGCATAGATTTGGCTTTTTCTTCCATTTTCCGTAGTATCTCCTCAGCATTAGTACCAAACAGCACATCCTTTTGTAAAGGAGCATCTAGAAGTTTAGCTTTCACATGATCTGGTAAATTTTGTTCCCTAAGCCAGGCATGTCTGCGAATGACTGATCCTGTAGCTGCCGCTCTACTTGAGGCCTCTAGGGCATCATAACCACATTGTAAGGTGTGTTTACCCACTTGTTCTGCACTATGCATCATATCCTGTAACTCCTTTAAATCTTGTTGTTCAGGTTGAGACATTTTGTTCCTCAACTGTGATAACAGGAACTGTTGATATTTAAGCATATGAAACTGACAATTTAAAGCCCTCATGGCTATGGTGGCCGAGGTATAAAACTTTTTCCCCCACCTTTCCAAAGATCTTGATTCCCTTTCTGCAGGAAGTGGATTTTTGGCAGTGGAGGCCTTCAATCCCTTGGGGCCTTGTGAAATGGTTTCAGGGTCAGCATTATGGCTTTTGAAGAGAAATTGGTGAGAGCTGGGTACTCTAATACCTATCAGGTTTGACTGGTGCAGGAGGCAGAGAATCCGGGTTAAGACAAGCCTCCGAATAGACATCATCCAGTATGTCCAAAACAGGGGGTATAGCCAGAGGTCTGTGTTGAGGTAACAAAAGAAATTCCCTAAGTCTTTTCTTGGAATCTGAAAAGTCTTGGCCTTCCCAATGGAAGTGTTCCCTCAAGGTGTGTAAGGTTTCCCCAAAGGAAAAATCCTCAGGAGGGGATACAGAGGGAATGGACTGTTCTGCATCCGAATCCTCAAAAGGAGAATAAGAGTGTTCCTCTGCATCAGAATGTTCTGATAAAATGGATCCCTGATCAGAAGAGGGAGAATCTTCCTCCACTCTGGGTCTCTTGTCTGGGGGGGTTGAGAACCTCTGATAAGAGTAATTAAATCCTCAGCCATTCTAAGCATCTGTTTTTTAGGCATGGGACCTGGAGATGGGCCCTGTACAACAGGCATCATGGGCTGCCTGGCTGCTTTGGATTTTGTAAAGGCCTTAATTGAAAAGGAAGATGAGGGCCTAAATACACCATGGGTGGAGGTGGACCTGTCCACATTAGCAGGCTCAACATTAGCAGAGGCTTCGGTTGTAGTCTGGGAAAGGGCCGAGGACCCAGCGGTCTTGGGTACAGAGGACACCGCCAAAGAAGTGCCGTCGGTAGTCAGGGACTGCAAAGGCGTCTCGCTGAGAACCGGACCACGTGTAGCCTGTTTTGGCGTGGTGTCGGCGGGGACCGCGGGCCTCGCGTGTCAGTCCATTTCCTTGCGTTTTTTGGTCAAAACGGTAGTCGGAGTGTCCGACGACATTTTGTAATCAAAAGCTTTACCAAACAAGTGCTGGGCAAACTCCTCCCGACGCTTAATAGTGCGTTTATTGAAGGTAGCGCAAAAGCGACAGCCCGAGACGTCGTGGTCTGGGCCCGAACAAGGTATGCAGCGGGAATGGAAATCCTTATGCGGTATTTGCTTCCCCACAAGAAATACAATTATTAACTTTTTCTGACATCGGTCTGAGGCAAGAAAAGTTTCCCCAACGGGGTACTTAGCTTTAATGAAGACTTTGGATTCAAAAATATTCGTAATTCAGGAGCTGGCCGACCGGCACTTGCGAACTGCTTCTGCTTCGGGCACCGCGCGGCAAAAAAGACTGAAGAACATGGCGTCGGCTGTGTCTTATATACTCTGGCCTCACTGACGTCAGAAGAGAAAGCGACGACAACCGACGCCGGACCAAGACTTTGGAATTCGGACGACCGAGGGACCGCCTGACGGCAGAGAACCCATCTGTGATTACTGCAGCTGTATGCACGATGAACATCTGCAGTGGCAAAGCCTGACCTGGACTGAGAGAAGAGAGGCAAATGATAATGCTTTGTAAAAGTATAAACAGAGCTCCAAGTAGCAGCTTCTAGAATGTCCTTGGTTGGAACTCCTCTGAGAAAGGCTGCTGAGGTAGAGGCAGCCCTGGTGGAATGTGACCTGATTCCCTTTGGTACCGGTTTACCATGATGCAAGTAGCAGAAATGAATGCAGTGGCTTATCCACTTAGAAATAGTCTGGATTGACATAGCCTTCCCCTCTGATCCTGCAGCAAATGTCACCAGTAGTTGCTCAGACATTTGGTCCTGTTTAAGTAGAATCTTAGTTGTCTGTGTACGTCCAGTGAATGCAGAATCTGCTCCCCCATGTTCTGCGGATTTGGGTAAAATGTTGGCAGGTGAATAGTTTGGTTAAGAGCCACACCTGATAACACCTTAGGCATAAAGGAAGAATTGGTCCTGAGGGACACCCTGCCCAGGTGAAATGTAATAAAAGGCTCCGCAGCCATGAGGGCCTGTAGTTCTGAAACCCTTCTTGCTGAAGTGATTGCCAAAAGGAAAGCTGTTTTCCAAGATAAAAACTTTATATCTGCAGTAGCTGATGGTTCAAAAGGAGGCAGGGTGAGTTTTTCCAGCACAAAATTGAGGTCTCATGCAGGAAATGGTAATCTTCTGGGAGGCCTTAAATTTTTGGAACCTCTAAGATACGGTTTTAGCAGAGGATGAGAAAAGATGGGAGGCTCCGTGCTGTAATGAGCCGAGATGGCAGATTCATGGATTTTTATTGAAGAAAAATATAGGCCCTTGTCAAGCATCTCAGTCAAGTAATGTAAAATCTGAGAAATATTTGGTTTTGCTGTGTCCATTCCTTGTGCTTGGTTCCAAGCACAGAATCTCTTCCATTTATCAGCATAAGATTTTCTAGTACTAGGCCTTCTGGCTTCCAAAACAACATCCATCACAGATTTACTGAGAGGTGTTGTTTGAATGATTACATGATCAGCCATGCTGCCAGGTTCAGAGTTTGGAGCGGAGTGTGCAGAATTTGATTGCTCTGCTGAGACAGTAGATGAGGTATTTGAGGCAAGTACCAATGAGGAAGTTGAGACATATTCCTTAGAATTGGGTACCAGTGCTGGCGAGGCCAGTCTGGGGCAATTAGGATCATTTTTGGTTTTTCCTGACTGACCTTTATAAGACCTTGGGGAGAAGAGGCAGAGGAGGAAAGGCACAGACTGACAGGTTCTTCTAACTGAAGGATAGGGCATCCACTTTCTATGCTTGTCTGTGATAAGTCCTTGTACAGAATTTGTCCAGTTGATAATTTTGGAGAAAGGCAAATAGATCTATGTCTGGGCTCCCCCATTTCTGTGTTACCATGTTGAAGACTTGTGGATCCAGTTTCCACTTGTGAGGGTCCATAAGATTTCTGCTTAGGTAGTCTTCCAGAGTATTTTGTTTTCCTGGCAGGAATTGTGCTTGAAGATGTACTTGGCAAGTCAAGGCCATGTCCCACAATGCCATGGCTAGACTGCAAAGGGGGTAGAAATGTGTACCCCCCTGCTTGTATGTAGCACATAACCGTGGAGCTGTTGGTCTTTATCAGTAATTGTCCTGGATGAAAGTAAGTCCTTGCAGGCTGTCAGGGCATTCTGAACAGCTAGCATCTCTTTCTTGTTGATATGCAGATGCATTTGTTTTGGGTTCCATATGCCCTGAATGCATCTCCCCCTCCAGGTGGGCCCCCCAAGCATAGTCTGATGCATCTGTAGTTAGGGTTTGGGTGGCAGGGGGTAGAGTGAAAGACCGTCCCTTGTTTTGGTGACATGTCTCTGCCCACCAAAGAAAAGTACAGTTGTGTACCTACCATAAATGTAGATGTTTGAGTGTATTCACTGTTGCAGTCATTACTCTTGGGTTATCCTGCTGGCAGGCTACCGGCAGTCGGCCAGAATTCCAAAGTCTAGGTCCGGCGTCGGTTGCTGTCGCCTCTTCCCTGACGTCAGTGCGCCAGGGGTATAAAAGATGCAGCAAACGCCATTTTCTTCAGTTTTTCTTGCCCCAGATGTCAGGTGCCCCAAATAGGTAGGCTGAAAAATATACCAATAAGAAATGCATACACAAAAATAACATTTCCTTCATCTACAAGCAAATACACCAAAAAGGTTGTATAGGATAGAGAAGTGCAGATAAGTCCCAGCAAAGAGAAGGGGGATGGTGGGTGGGTAACCTGGACTGCAACAGTGAATACACTCGAACATCTACATTTATAGTAGGTACACAACTGTACTATGTTCATCGTGTTTCACTGTTGCAGTCATTACTCTTGGGTTGAATCCCAAAGCTGAGGAAGGGTAGCTGGGCTAAATAGGATTAGAAGAGGCTAGGAGGCCCTGCAGAACTGCAGTGGCGAAACCTGCTCTGGACTTAGAGTAGAGAGGCAAGTGGTAGTGCTTTGTAAAGGTGTGCACTGAACTCCAAGTTGCAGCCTCTAAGATTTCTTTGGTTGGTACTCCTCTGAGGAAGGCTGCTGAAGTGACTGCTGCTCTGGTGGAATGAGGCCTAATGCCCTTAGGCACTGATTTGCCATGTTGAGAATAGCAGAAACGGATGCAATGGCCTATCCATTTAGAAATAGTCTGTTTTGAGATAGCCTTTCGTTGTGATCCTACAGCATATGACACTAAAAGTTGCTCAGTCTTTCTGAAAGCTTTAGTTCTGTCCAAGTAGAAGCGTAACTGCCTGTGCATGTCCAAAGAATGCAGAATTTTCTCACCCTTATTCTGTGGGTTTGGGTAAACGGTAGGCAAGTGAATGGTTTGATTGAGGGCCACACTGGACACCACCTTAGGCATAAATGTAGGGTTTGTCCTCAGAGAAACCCTGTCTGGATGAAACATGATGAAAGGTTCTACAGCCATGAGTGCTTGTAACTCCGAGACTTGCCTTGCAGAGGTTATGGCTAGGAGCAGAGCTGTTTTACAGGATAAGAATTTAATATCCGCTGTTGATGCTGGCTCAAAAGGAGGCAGTGTGAGTTTTTCCAAAACAAAATTGAGGTCCCAGGCCGGAAATGGTGCTCTCCCGTGGAGGCCTAATGTTTTTGGCCCCTCTGAGGTACTGCCATATTAAAGGATGAGAAAAGATAGCTGGTTCCGTATTGTAATGTGCAGAAATGGCAGAGGCATGAATCTTAACTGATGAGAAAGAAAGGCCTTTGTTCAGCATCTCAGTCAGGTATTGTAAACTCTGAGGAATGTTTGGTACAGACGTGTCAATGCCTTGTTCCTGGTTCCAAGCACAGAATCTCTTCCATTTTTCTGCACAAGATTTTCTGGTACTGGGCCTCCTGGCCTCCAAGATAACATCCATAACAGCTTTTGAAAGAGGAGTGTTCTGAATGGCTACATTATATGCCATACTGCCAGATTTAAGGTCCTGAGATGGCTGGGCAGGATCTGATTGTTTTGTTGGGTCAGCAAGTGAGAAGTTTGAGGCAATATCCATGCTGGACCTTGAGACAAGCTCTTTAGGATTGGGTACCAGTGCTGGCGTGGCCAGTCTGGTGCAATCAGAATCATTTTTGGCTTCTCTTGTCTGACCTTTAGGAGTACTCTGGGAAGGAGAGGTAGTGGGGGAAAAGCATATACTGTTAGATTTTTCCAGCTGAATGATAGGGCATCCACTTTCCATGCTTGCTTGTGGTAAATCCTTGTGCAAAATCTCTGCAATTGACAGTTGTGAGGGGAGGCAAATAGATCTATGTCTGGGAATCTCCATTTCCTTATCATCCTGAAGTCTTGTGGATCCAATTTCCATTCGTGGGGATCCATGAGGTTTCTGCTTAGTTCGTCTGCCAGAGTATTTGTTTTTCCTGGCAGGAATTGTGCTTGCAGGTGAACTTGAAAGGCCAATGCTGTGTCCCATAAGGTCATTGCTTGTCTGCAGAGGGGGTAGGAATGAGTACCTCCCTGCTTATGTACCACATGACCGTAGTGTTGTCTGTCTTTATCAGAAATTGCCCTGGATGAAGCAGGTCCTTGAAAGCTGTCAGGGCATTTTGAACAGCTAGCATCTCTTTTTGATTGATGTGAAGATGCATCTGGTTTGCAGGTCATGTGCCCTGAATTCATTTTCCTGCCATATGGGCCCCCCCGAGGCATAATCTGATGCATCCGTTGTCAGTGTCTGTCTGGCTGTGGGTAAACTGAATGGCAGACCCTTGTTGTGGTGACGGACTTCTGCCCACCATCAAAACTCCTGTTATAGGCAGGGAATGAGAGCAATTACTGTCTCCAGGCTGCGGCAATGCTGAGTCCAAACACTTTTCAGATACCACTGTAGTTTCCTCATATGCAGTCTGGCATATGGAATTAGTAGAATGCAGGATGCCATGAAACCCAAGGCCTGCAGGATTTTCCTTGCAGATAAGTGGGTTTTTGTTGCCAATTTCTTGAAGTAAGTAGTCAGTTGTTTTTGCTTGCCTGGCGTGAGATAAGCCATCTGGGCAGTTGTATTTAAGCTTGCACCCAGGAATATTATCTCTTGAGAGGGCACTAGTTTTGATTTCTTTTCGTTTACTGTGTTCCCTAGGCCAATTAGTAATCATTTTACAAACACCAGATGCTTTAAAAGAGTGTCTTTGCTCTCTGCTTGAATTAGGCAGTCGTCCAAGTAGGGATATATTTGAATTCCTTTTTGTCTGCAAAATGCAATTACTGGTGCCAGGCATTTTGTAAAGACCCTGGGCGCAGTAGATAAGCCAAAGGGCAGTGCAAAGAATTGGTAATGCACTGAGCCAGATATAAATCTGAGGTATCTTCTGCAAGACTGTCTGATTGGGACATGCAGGTATGCCTCTTTTAGGTCCAAAGTTACTAGCCAAGCCCTCTTGCCCAGCATGGGCAGTAGCTGCTGAAGAGTCAACATCTTGAATTTTGGAACTTCCAGAAAAGTACAGTTTTGTACCTACCATAAATGTAGATGTTCGAGTGTTCACACTGCTGCAGTCATTACACTTGGGTTATCCTGCCGTCAGGCGGTCCTGCAGTTGGCCCAAGTTCCAAAGTCTTGGTCCGGCGTCAGTTGCTGTCGTTTCTTCCCTGACGTCAGTGCACCAGGGGTATGTAAGCCGCACCTGACGCCATTTTCTTCAGTTTTTCTTGCCCCAGTCAGGTGCCCCCAAGTAGGAAGGCAATACATATTGTTAATCAAAAATATACATGTAAAATAAAAACAATAGCTTCAGTTACCAGCAAATGCCCCCCAAAGATTGTATAGGATAGAAAGGTATAGATAAGTCCAGCTAGTTCACAGGGGATGGAGGGAGGGTAACCTGGACTGCAGCAGTGTGAACATTCGAACATCTACATTTATGGTAGGTACAAAACTGTACTATGTTCATCGTGTTACACTGCTGCAGTCATTACACTTGGGTAGAATCCTAAAGCTGAGGTTGGGTGGCTGGTCTATAAAGAGTTGGGCTTGGCTATGAGGCCCTGCAGAACTGCAGTGGCAAAGCCTGCTCTGGATTTAGAGTAAAGAGGCAGGTGGTAATGCTTGGTAAAGGTGTGCACTGAACTCCAAGTTGCAGCCTCCAAACTTTCCTTGGTAGGTACTCCTCTGAGAAAGGCTGTTGAAGTGGCTGTTGCCCTGGTGGAATGTAGCCTAATGTTATTTGGGACTGATTTCCCATGCTGTGTGTAGCAGTATCGAATACAGTGTCCTATCCATTTGGATATAGTCTGCTTTGAGATAGCCTTACCCTGTGATCCTGCAGCATATGCTACAAACAGTTGTTCAGTTTTCCTGAAAGCCTTTGTTTTGTCCAAGCAGAAGCGTAGCTGCCTGTGCATGTCCAAAGAATGAAGAAGTTTCTCCCCTTTATTCTGGGGGTTTAAGTTGGCAAATGGATGGTTTGGTTAAGAGCCACACTAGATACCATCTTTGGCATAAAGGTAGGGTTTGTCCTTAAAGATACCCTGTCCTGATGAAAAATTATAAAAGGTTCCACTGCCATTAGTGCCTGTAGCTCTGAAACTCTTCATATAGGTTCATAGGTTCATACTAGGCTATCTGCCCGAGGGCATTTATAAGCCTAGTCCATAGTTTTGTGGCTTACGCCACCCCTTTAGTTTGGAGAAACTATGCCCATTATTTTGCTGTGCCTCTGTCGAGCAGTGACACTGAGGTAACCCCTGGGGTGTATCTGCGATCTCCCATCCATTGGTCAAGATTCCTCTTGAACAAGGCCAGCGAGGTGCTCTGCCTCACATAAACCGGGATTTTGTTCCACAGCATAGGGAGTCTTTGGGTGATGAATCTATCCCTCCAGCATGTCCTATTAATAACCGTGTCGAGGTTTAAGTCTCCCGCTTGTGGCTCTGAGGGATCTAGATTTTTGAGATGAAGCATGTTCATCAAATCTGGGTTTGACATGGCCTTGTATGTCAGGCATAGGTCACCTCTGAGCAAGCGGTAAGCAACTGAATATAACTGGAGTTCTTTCAGTCGGGCAGCATAAGACAGATTTTTGAGACCCTTTATCCTTTTGGTGAGGAACTTTGTGGCCTCTCCAGCTGCTGCAAGTGTCGGGTCAGATACATTCCGAATGGGGCATTGTACTCGATCATTGGTCTGATGAGTGATGAGTATTGGGAGACTATGACTTCCCTTGATCTAGATGTGAATCCCTTCATGATAAGGTGGGCAATGTAGAAGGTCTTCCTAACTACTTTAGCAATATGAGTGTCGAATGAAAGGCTACTGTCAACCTGGGTTCCCAGGTCCCTAATAACTTCTTCTGTGTTCAGGGATTGCCACCTATATGGTAGCTAGGGTAACCTTATTTTTCGAAGGGTATGACTATGCATTTCTTGGCATTTAACTTTAGGCCATGGCTCTGGCACCAGTTATCCGTTTCTGAGACCCTTCTGAAGGATATCTGTGTTGGATGTGTTTTCAACTACGGCGCCCAGTTTGCAGTCATCTGCAAACTTTGTCAGCCATAACCCTCCTGTGTTTGCTTGTACTTCAGAAAAGTAGATGCCAAACAAGAGTGGGCCCAGGACTGAGCCCTGTGGGACACCACTTGTGACAGGCTTTGAGTCTGACATGGCGCCAGCAACTCTGACCCTGTGGGTTCTGTCACTCAGCCAGTTTGCAACCCATCTTGTAATGTATGGGTTTACATTTAAGTTGATGAGTTTTTCAATGATACCCGAGAGTGAGGTATTGTATCAAAAGCCTTCGCCAGGTCTAGGTAGGCTGTATGGACTGCCTTTCCCTCGTCAATGGCCTTGGTGACTGTTTCGAAAAAGTCAACCAAGTTTAAAAGGCATGATCTGCCTTTGACAAAGCCAAACTGGGTTGGATCCAAAGTCTGCAAGTTCCCTATGTCTTTATTTAGGAGATCCATTATGATCCTCTCCATGGCTTTGCAGATAAGGCTTGTCAAGCTAATGGGACGGTAATTTCCAGGGTCGGTGGAGGCACCGCATTTGTGGAGTGGGACCACAGTCGCCAGCGCCACTCCTGGAGTGTATGATCCGGAGGTGAGACTAAGATTAAACAGCTGTCCTAACTGTGGGTTTAATTCCTCGTTGAGTTCATGGAGCACACAGCCGGGGACACCATCAGGTCCCATGGATGCTGTGTTCTTTGCCTTGGAGAGAGCAGTTCTCACCTGGGCGTTAGAGATGTTTGGGGGGCTACAATCATTTGGTATAGATATCTTTCCTTTAGGGGGGGAGGGGGGGGGAGAAGTTTGCACTGAACCTGTCAGCCAGTATTGTTGGCAATGTCTGTAGGATCAGTAATCTTCACATCATTTTGAACTAATTCTGAGCATATCTGGGAGTTTCCTCCTAGGTTTCTGACATAGCTAAAGAATGCCTTATGGTTGTCTTTAGAGTCCTTAGCTATTTTTTTCTCAAAATTAGCTTTGGATGATTTTATGAGAGCTGAAGTTACTGCCAGGAGCAGAGCTGTTTTCCATAAAAATTTTAGATCGGCTGTATTGGCTGGCTCAAAAGGTGGTAGTGTCAGTTTTTCCAAAATGAAGTTGAGGTCCCAAGTTGGTGTTGGTGCTGTCCGGGGTGGTCTTATGTTTTTAGCCCCTCTGAGGTACTGCTTTAACAAGGGATGAGAGAATAAAGGAGGATCTGTGTTGTAATGTGCTGAAATGGCAGAGGCATGGATCTTAATTTATGAGAAGGATAGGCCTCTGTCTAGCGTCTCAGTTAAGTATTGTAAAATCTGAGGAATGTTTGGAACAAGAGGGTCAAGGTTTTGAGCCTGGTACCAGGCGCAGAATCTTTTCCATTTTTCTGAGTAAGCTTTCCTGGTGCTAGATCTCCTGGCCTCCAAAATGACATCCATAACAGCTTTAGAGCGAGGTGTTGCCTGTTTGACTAATGTATCTGCCATGCAGCCAAGTTTAGGGTATGGAGCTGCCCGTGCAGGATCTGATCAGAAGGTGTGGAATTTGAGGCAAAATCCATGGTGGGCCTTGAGCCAAGTTCCTTAAGATAGGGTGCCAGTGCTGGCGTGGCCAGTCTGGAGCAATCAGGATCATCTGTGGTTTTTCTTGTCTAGCTTTTAGGAGTACCTATGAAAGGAGAGGTAGTGGCAGGAAGGCATAAACTTTTAGGTTTTTCCAGCTGAACAGAAGAGCATCCACTTTCCATGCTCGTTTGTGATAAGTCCTTGTGCAGAATTTTGGTAGTTGGCAATTCAGTGGGGAGGCAAAAAGATCTACGTCTGGGCATCCCCATTTTTGCATTACCATGCTGAAGATTTGTGGATTCAATTTCCATTCGTGAGGGTTCATGATATTTCTGTTTAGATCGTCTGCCAGAGTATTCTTCTTTCCTGGCAGGAATTGTGCTTGCAGGTGAACTTGATACGTTAGAGCTGTGTTCCACAAGGTCATGGCTTCCCTGCATAGGGGATAAGAATGAGTGCCCCCTTGCTTGTTTATGTACCACATTACTGTGGTGTTGTCTGTCTTTAGTAATAATTGTCCTGGATGTAGAAGGTCCTTGAAAGCTGTTAGGGCATTTTGAACAGCCAACATCTCTTTTTGATTGATGTGAAGATGCATGTGGTCTGTGGTCCACTTGCCCTGAATGCATTTTCCTGCCATGTGTGCTCCCCAGGCGTAATCCGAAGCATCTATTAGAGTTTGCCTGGCTGTGGGTTGGGTAAAAGGCTGACCCTCATTTAGGTGACATGCCTGTGCCCACCATCGAAACTCCTGTTGTAGGCAGGGAAGCATTGGTATTACTGCTTCTAAACTGCAAGAGTGTTGAGTCCAAACACTTTTTAGGTACCATTGTAATTTCCTCATATGCAGTCTGGCATATGGTATTAGTAGTATGCAGGATGCCAAGAATCCCAGGGCCTGCAGAATTTTTCTTGCAGGGAGATGGGACTTTCTTGCCAGTAATTGAAAATATTGAGTTAGTTGAACTTGTCTGGCGTGAGGTAAGCCATCTGGGCCGTTGTATTTAAGCTGGCACCCAGGAATATAATCTGTTGCGAGGGCACTAGTTTTGACTTCTTTTCGTTTACTGTGTACCCTAGGGAAATCAGCAACCTTTCTACAAACGCCAAATACTGTAGAAGAATATTCTTTGTCTCTGCTTGAATGAGGCAGTCGTCCAGGTATGGGTATATTTGAATTCCTTTTTGTCTGTAAAATGCAATTACTGGTGCCAGGTACTTTGTGAAGACCCTGGGCGCAGTAGATAAGCCAAAGGGCAGTGCAGAGAATTGGTAGTGCATTGTACCCGCTTTGAATCTGAGGTATCTTCTGCAATTTTGTCTGATAGGGACATGCAGGTATGCCTCTTTGTGGTCCAGAGTAACAAGTCAAGCCTTCTTGCCCAGCATGGGTAGAAGCTGCTGTAATGTCAACATTTTGAATTTTGGAATATCCAGTTAAGTATTCAGAATTGAAAGGTCTAGTATGGGCCTCCAGGCCTTGTCCTTTCTGGGGACCAGGAAGAGTCTTGAGTAAAATCCTTGTCCTTGTTCCTGTTGTGGTACTTTTTGAATAGCGCTCATGTCCATGAGGGCTGCAATTTGTTTTTGTGCCTCTGCCCATTGATTTTGTGGCAGGTCTGGCATTCCTTTTAGCCTTGGTAAGGTATGAAAGTGGAATCTGTAACCTTGAGACACAATATTCAGGACCTATTTGTCTTGGGTGATTGTTTGCCAGTTTTGAGAAAAAAGTGCTAGTTTTCCCCCTAAGGGGGATTCCAAAAGGGACGTGCTTGGCATACAAAGGGGAAGTCATTGTGACTGTTTCCTGTCAGGTTAAGACTTGTCCTCACCACCTTTTGGGGTTGAGGTGCCCCACTGTCGCTGTCTGTTTGAGCCTTGGGGTTGAGATCTGCCCCTTGGGCGTCTGTATCTGCCTCTCTGTGGCCTGTCTGACACTGGGAAGGACCAATTCTTTGGTGGCCAATTTCTGCTAAACTGACGTGGCTGTACCTGTAAGAAATCCTTGACTGTTTGCATAGATTTAGCTTTATCCTCCATTTTCTTTAACACCTCTTCTGCCTTAACACCAAACAAAGTGTCATGCTGTAAAGGAGCATCCAATAATTTTGCCTTAACATAATCAGGTAAATTTTGTTCTTTTAACCAAGCATGTCTTCGAATCACAGAACCTGTAACTGCAGCTCTACAAGAGGCCTCTAAAGAATCAAAACCACATTGCAGAGTATATGTTTTCCCACCTGTTCAACTGCATGCAATAAATCCTGCATTTCTTTACACTCAGGAGCTTCTGAGCTTGCAAGCATTTTCTGTTTTAACTGAGCCATTAAATATTGTTGGTACTTAAGCATGTAAAACTGGCAATTTAAAGCTCTTACTGCTAAAGTTGCAGAAGTGTATACTTTCTTCCCCCATCTATCCAAAGCTCTGGAATCTCTGTCAGAGGGTACTGGATTTTTTGCAATGGAAGCTTTAACCCATTTTGGACCCTGGGCAATAGTTCTGGATCAGCAGAAGGGTTTTTGTAAAGAAACTTGTGAGAGTCAGGGACTCTAATACTTATCTGGCTTGGCTGGAGCAGGGGGCAAAGAGTCAGGAGATAAACTGGATTCAGAGAACACATCATCCACAATATCTAGCGCAGGCGGAATAGCCAGGGGGCTGTGCTGAGGCAATAAGAGGAAATCCCCGAGCCTTTTCTTGGATTCTGAGCAATCCTGACTTTCCCAATGGAAATGCTCCCTTGTGGTATGTAAAGTTTCCCCAAAAGAATAATCCTCAGGAGGAGAGGCTGAAGGGATAGATTCTTCAGCATCAGAGTCCTCATAGGGGGATAAAGAGTATCCCTGGTCTGAAGAGGAATCAGAGGAAATGGAAACCTGATCAGAGGAGTCATAGTCTGTATCCTGTCTAGGCCTTTTCTCAGGAGGGGGATGGGAACCCCTGATTAGAGTAATGAGGTCTTCGGCCATTTTGAGCATCTGTTTCTTAGGCATGGAGGACTGTCCAGGAGAATGCTGTACTTGTTTCTTTGTCTTTAATGGTACCTTTGTCTTGGCTGTTGTCTTAATGGTAAGTTGTGAAGGTCTGAAAACACCCTCCAGAAGCCGATGCCTGCTCAGCAGCTCCAGACCCATCTGAGGGATTAGTTTCCATAGGCCCAATACCTTGAGTTTCCAGAGGCCTAGATGTCTCCACGTGGGAGTCAGTAGCGGGTGTCAGGGGCTGCGAAAGCGCCTCACTGAGAACCGGCGACTGGCCTAGAACAGGTTTTGTCATCGGTTTTGGACCTCGGATGCCTGTCTTTATCCTTGTCTTTGCGTTTTTTCGGTATTGAGGTCATCGGCTGATCCGATGGCATCGTATAATTGAACCTTTGGCCAAAGTAGTGCAAAGCAAAATCAAAACGTCTTTTTATAGTGCGTTTGTTGAATCTAGCACAAAACCGACAACTAGTGATGTCGTGATCAGGGCCTAAGCATGGAATACAGTAAGAATGGAAGTCCTTATGAGTTATTTGCTTCCCACAAGAAATACAATTATTAACTTTTTCTGACATCAGTCTGAGGCAAGAAAAAAAAGTTTCCCCAATGGGGTACTTAGCTTTATTGAAGACTTCGGATCTGAAATTCGACTTCGAAAATCTCGGGAGTCGGCCGACCGGCACTTGCGAACTGCTTCTGCTTCAGGCACCGCGTGGCAAGAAAGACTGAAGAAAATGACGTCGGGTGCATCTTATATACCCCTGGCGCACTAACGTCAGGGGAAGAAGCGACAGCAACAGACGCCGAACCAAGACTTTGGAACTCGGGCCGACTGCGGGACCGCCTGACAGCAAGATAACCCAAGTGTAATGACTGCAGCAGTGTAACACGATGAACATCGTATTTAGTATAGACAGGTCCAGAATTGATCTCCAGGTTTTGTCCTTCCTGAGTACTAGGAAAAGTCTGGAGTAAAATTCTTGCCCCTGCTCTTGTGGTACTTGCTGAATGGCCCTCATGTCTATGAGGGCTGTAATTTGTTTTTGTGCCTCTGCCCATTGATTGCGTGGCAGGTCTGGCATGCCCTTTGACCTTGGAAGAGTGTGAAAATGGAACCTGTAGCCTTGGGACACTATGTTCAGAACCCATTTGTCGGGTAACTATTTGCCAATTTGATGAAAAAAGTGCTAGTTTTCCCCCTAAGGGGGCTGTCAAAAGAAAACTGCTTGGAAATGGTAGAGGAAGGTTACTGAGACTGTTTCCTGTAAGGCTGTGATTTGCCTTCTTCGCTTTTGGAGGTAGGAGCACCCCATTGTTTAGGCCTGTATGAGCCTTGGGGCTGAGATCTGCCTCTGGGACGCCTGTATCTGCCTCTTTGTGGAGTGTCCGAGACCGGAAAGGACCAATTTTTAGAAGGCCAGTTCCTGCAAAACCTGGGTGGCTGTACCTGTAAGAAATCCTTGACAGTCTGCATGGATTTTGCTTTATCCTCCATTTTTTTCAACACCTCTTCTGCTTTAGCACCAAGCAAAGTATCATGCTGCAACGGTGCATCTAATAATTTTGCTTTAACATGATCAGGCAGATTTTGTTCCTTTAACCAAGCATGCCTTCTAATAACAGAACCTGTAACAGCGGCCCTGCAAGAGGCCTCCAGTGAATCATAACCACAATGCAAAGTATGCTTTCCCACTTGTTCAGTTGCATGCAATAAATCCTGCAATTCCTTGTTCTCTGAACATTCAGTATTTGTCAACATTTTCTGTTTAAGTAGTGACATTAAATATTGCTGATATTTAAGCATATGAAATTGATGATTTAAAGCCCTTACAGCAAGGGTGGCAGAAGTGTATACTTTTCCCCCCATCTGTCTAGAGCCCTAGAACCCCTATCAGAGGGGACAGGGTTTTTTGCAGTGCAAGCCTTAACCCCCTTGGGACCCTGAGATATAGTTTCTGAGTCAGCAGCGGGGTTTTTATATAGGAATTTATGAGAATCCGGGATCCTGTAGTATCTGTCTGGTTTAGCAGGTGCAGGGGGTAAAGAGTCAGGGGACAGTGGACTCTGAAAATACATCATCTACAATGTCTAGAACAGGTGGAATCGCAAGGGGTCTGTGCTGAGGAAGAAGCAGGAAGTCTCCGAGCCTTTTCTTAGACTCAGAATATTCTTGGCTCTCCCAGTGGAAATGCTCCCTCATAGTATGCAGTGTTTCCCCAAAGGAATAGTCCTCAGGAGGAGAGGCTGAAGGAATGGATTCTTCAGCATCAGAATCCTCATAGGGAAGCATGGAGTAATCCAGTTCAGAAGGGGAATCGGAGGAAATAGATACCTGATCAGAAGAATCATACTCTGTCTCTTGCCTAGGCCTCTTATCAGGAGGGGGATGGGAGCCCCTGATCAATGTAATTAGGTCTTCGGCCATTTTGAGCATCTGTTTTTTAGGCATGTAAGTCTGAAAAGGAGAATGCTGTACTTGTTTCTTTGTCTTTAGAGCTGCTTTAGTCTTTGTTTTTGAAGCTGAGGATGGCTTAACATTTAGTTGTGTAGGTCTGAAGACACCCTCAGAAGCCGATGCCTGCTCAGCAGCTCCGGACCCATCACAGGGACTGATTTCTGAGTGTCCAATACCTTGAGTTTCCAGAGGCCCAGTCGGCTCCAAGTGGGAGTCGGTAGCGGGCGCTAGGGGCTGCGAAAGCGTCTCACTGAGAACCGGCGACTGGCATAGAAGAGGCTTCGTCGGCAGTTTTGGACCTCGGATGCCTATCCTTGTCCTTGAGTTTTTTGTAAACTCCGGTTGTCGGCTGTTCCGCCGGCATTATATAATTAAATCTTCGGCCAAAGTAATGAAATGCAAAATCGAACCGACGCTTGATAGTGCGTTGGTTGAATCTAGCACAAAACCGACAGCTAACAACGTTGTGATCAGGGCCGAGGCAAGGAATACAGTAAGAGTGAAAATCCTTATGATGTATTTGCTTCCCACAAGAAATACAATTGTTAACTTTTTCTGACATCGGTCTGGAGCAAGAAAAAAGTTTCCCCAACGGAGTACTTAGCTTGAATGAAAACTTCGGTTCTGAAATTCAGATTTGAAAATCTCAGGAGTTGGCCGACCGGCACTTGCGAACTGCTTTTGTTTCGGGCACCACGCAGCAAGAAAGACTGAAGAAAATTGTGTCGGCTGCATCTTTTATACCACTGGCGCACTGACGTCAGGGAAGAGGTGACGGCAACCAATGCCGGACCTAGACTTTGGAATTCTGGCCGACTGTGGGTAGCCTGCCAGCAGGATAACCCAAGAGTAACGACTGCAACAGTGAAACACGATGAACATCTCCTGTTGTAGGCAGGGAATTAGAGGAAACATTGTTTCCAGACTGACAATGTTGACTCCATAAACTTTTTAGATACCATTGAAGTTTCCTCATATGTAGTCTTGCATATGGAATTAGTAGAATGCAGGATGCCATGAACCCCAAAGCCTGCAGAATTTGTCTTGCAGATAACTGGGTTTTTGTTGCAATCTGTTTGAAGTATATAGTCAGTTGTCTTTGTTTGTCTGGCGTAAGGGTAAGCCATCTGGGTAGTTGTACTCAAGCTTGCACCCAGGAATTAAATGTTTTGAGAGGGTGCCAGTTATGATTTCTTTTCATTTATTGTGCACCCTAGGCATGTTAGAAGCCTTTTTACAATAGCCAGATGTTGAAGAATGTTCTTATTTTCTGCTTGAATGAGACTGTCGTCTAAGTAAGGCTAGATTTGTATGCTTGTCTGCAAAATGCAATGACTGGTGCCAGGCACTTTGTAAAGACCCTGGGCGCAGTAGACAAGCCAAAGGGCAGTGCAGAGAATTGGTAATGCATAAAACCTGCCTTGAAGCAGAGGTATCTTCTGCACGATTCCTTTATTGGGATATGCAGGTATGCGATCTTAAGTCTAGAGTCACTAACCAAGCGTTCTTACCAAGCATGGGCAGTAGCTGTTGTCAAGTCAGCATTTTGAATTTTGGAATGTCCAAGAACATGTTCAAAATCGATAAGTCCAGTATTGGATGCCAGGCATAGTCTTTTCTGGGTACCAGCAACAGTCTTGAATAAAAACCTTGTTCTTTTTCCTGTTCTGGTACTGGTTGAATAGCCCCCATATCCATGAGGGACGTAAATTGTTTCTGAGCCTCTGCCCATTGATTTTGTGGCAGATCTGGCCAAACGTTTGGAACTGGCAAAGTATGGAAACGAAATCTGTACCCCTGGGATACTATGTTTAATACCCACTTGTCCTGGGTAATTAACTGCCAATTTTGAGCATGAAGTGCTAGTTTTCCCCCCAAGGGGGCTGCCAAAAGATAAGTGCTTGGTGATGGTAGGGGAAAATCATTGAGACTGCTTACTGTAGGGATGTGCTTTGTTTCCCCCCAGATTTGGAGGTGGAGGCACCCCATTGCTTTGACCTGTAAGAACCCTGTGATTGGTATCTAGAGCCTTTTGAGCACCTAGATTTGCCTTGCGAGGCTTGTTGGACACAGGAAAGGACCAATTTTTAGTAGGCCAGTGCCTACTGAATCTGGGTGGCTGCAATTGTAAGAAATCTTTTACAGTTTGCATAGATTTAGCTTTGTCTTCCATTTTCTTTAAAACCTCTTCTGCCTTATTACCAAACAGAGTATCATGCTGTAAAGGTGCATCCAACAATTTAGCTTTAACATGATCAGGCAGATTTTCCTCCTTGAGCCAGGCATGCTTTCTAATCACAGATCCAGTAACTGCGGCCCTGCAAGAGGCCTCCAAGGAATCAAAACCACATTGCAAAGTATGCTTTCCAACCTGTTCTGCTGCATGCAATAATTCCTGTAATTCTTTATTCTCCACACAATCAGAAATCAACATCATTTTCTGTTTCAATAAGCCCATAACATGCTGCTGATATTTAAGCATATGAAACTGGCAGTTTAAGGCCCTAATTGCCAAGGTTACAGACATATAAACCTTCTTTCCCCATCTATCCAGCGCCCTGGAATCTCTATCCGAGGGGGTAGGATTTTTGGCTGTAGAGGCCTTTACACCTTTGGGACCCTGTGAGATAGTTTCAGGATCAGCAACAGGATTTTTGAATAAAAATTTGTGGGAGTCAGGAACCCTGTAACATCGGTCTGGCTTACTAGGAGCCGGAGGTAGGGAATCAGAAGCCATGCTTCATTCCGAAAACACAACAATGTCTAATACAGGAGGTATAGCCAAAGGCCTATGCTGAGGAAGAAGGAAATCCCTAAGCCTATTTTTTTGATTCTGAGAAATCCTGACTCTCCCAATGAAAATGTTCCCTTAAAGTATGCAAGGTTTCGCCAAAAGAATAATCCACAGGAAGAGATGCAGATGGGATGGATTCTTCTGCATCTGAATCCGCATAGGGTGGTATAGAAAATTCCTGATCAGAAGAGGAATCAGAAGAAATAGAAACCTGATCAGAAGATTCATAATCCGTATCTTGCCTAGGCCTCTTAGCAGGGGGGGGGGGGGGCTTGGGAACCCCTGATCAAGGTAATTAAGTCCTCAGCCATTTTGATCAACTGTTCTTTAGGCATAGGGGCCTGAGCACGTGGCTCATGCGCCATTTTTTTAGACTTGGAAGTTGTTTTTGAAGCTGGCGGTTTTATACAGAAATGTTGAGGCCTGAAAACACCCTCAGCAGCAGGTGCCTGCTCAGTGGCTCTGGACCCATCCGAGGGAGAGACACCCGCGGGTTCAATATTCTGAGAATCTCGCGGCCTACCGGACTCCGCATGTGTCTCGGTAGACGCCTGCAACTCAAAAGGAGCGAGTATTAGGGGCTGCGAAAGCACCTCACTGAGTACTGGTGAACCGGAGACTGGCTTAGGAGAAGCTTTGTCATTGGTTTTGGACCTCAACGGTCGGTCTCGGTCTTTTTCTTTGCGTTTTTTGTGAACTCTGGTAGTCTGATTGCTATCCAACAACATTTCAGGGTAATTAAATCTGGATCCAAAATATTTTGAAGCAAAAATATACAGACGCTTAATAGTGCGTTGGTTAAATCCAGCACAAAGCCGACAACAACGCATGTTATGACCTGGGCCTAGGCAAGGAATACAGTACAAATGAAAATCCTTATGAGGTATTAGCTTCCCACAAGTAATGCATTTATTAACTTTTACTGACATCTGTAAGGAGCAAGAAAAAGTTTGGGTACTGAAACTTGTTCAAGCATGGATCACCATTACAGTAACCTTACTTACTTGGGTGGATTCCCACAGCTTAGTAAGGAGTAGTAAAAGAAGGGGAGGCCAATACCATATTCCAAGAGCCCCTAGAGGATGGTCCTGGCAAAATCTGTTTTAGACCTGGAGAGGAAATCTGTTTTGTAGTGCTTTATGAAAGTGTGTACAGAGGACCAAGTTGCTGTCTCTAGAATACTTTGAGTCAACCTCTTTCCAGAAAACCACCAAAGGAGCCAATGTCCTTAATAAAGGAGATTTAACCCTGCCTGGTAGTAGTTTATTGTAGTGAATATAATAAAAAGTAATAGCATATAATAAAAAGTAATAGCATGGGACAGCCACCTAGAAATTCTCAACTCAGTCACAGGTTGTCCTCTCCTCATACCTTCAAAAGCGACAAACAGCTTTACTGAAAAGTCGATTGTCGTCTCTGCAGTATCAAAGCTGACTGTGCATATCAAGACAGTGAAAAATTCATTTGTTCTTTTTCTTTGGATTAGGAAAGAATACTAGGAGATTAATGGTTTGGCTTAAAGTAAACCCTTACATGACCCTGTCCCTACGATAATTAACTAGGTATGACTCACCATAAGTGCTTGTAACTTAACTAGCATATGTCCGAGCAATAAGTAAAACTGTTTTCAATGTTAAGAACCTAAGTCAGTCTTGTGAGCTGGATCAAATAAAGAAATAGTAAGCTTTTGGCACAAAACTATGATCCCAAGGAGAAGCCCCAGTTTACTAACTGATCATTTTTATTATTTGCTTAATTTGAGCATTGTTCGAAAGGAGAGATTCCAAAGGCAGACCAGCAAAAATCACTGACAAGTGTACCTTGACATAAGTGTACAACAAACCATTGAATAGAAACTCACAGAAATAAATCAAGAACCAAAGGCAATCGAGCCTGAAAGTGTAGTGTTTTTTTGAGTGGCACCAAACAGAAAATATTTTCCAGTTAGACGACATATGGATTTTCTAATAAAAGGCTTTTTCACCTCATTTAATACCTGCGCCATGTCTTCAGAAAAAAAGGTGCCTAAAAGGTATCAAAATTCTGTAATCCAGGTAGTTGGTTGAAGCTTTTCCAAATTAGAGTGCATCAAACTACCACTTATTTTGGGTCAGTAAATCTGGCCTATGGGGAAGCATCTGGTAACTGCCCTTGGCCAGACTGAAAAGGGGAGAACCACTGCTGCCTTGACCAGAAGAAAGGCAACACTAGAACTTTGGAGAATCCTTCTAGATTTTTAGAAGAGTTCTAGTAAGCAGTGGTAAAGCATATAGAAACATTCCCTTCCATGGCAATGAGAAAGCATATGTCTTCCAGGCCAGACTTCAAAGAATCGTGGAGCAGAGTTTTATTCTCTCTCACATCAGACAACTAAACAGATGTAAATGGAGATGTTATCCACAGCCAGATCAATTCTCGGAAACCCCCTTGGTGAAGTTTCCACATATGGGGGTGTATCCAGGTCCTGCTAAGTGCGTCTGCAGTAAGGTTTTGCTCAGATGAAGTGTATGAACCCTGGACAGTCAGATGGAGCTGAATTGCATCTCCCAGACTACCACAGCCAATCTGCAGAGGGTAGGAGGTGGTTTGTTTATCTATCATATCACTGTAGTGCTGACTGCATACACTTGTAGAGATCCCAGGAACGAGAAAGGTTTCAAGGCCTTCAAAACACTGAAGGCAGTCAACATTTATGTGCTTCGGTCTGCCTACTGGGTTCCACAAAGCTCCCTTTTGAAATGATTCCCCACACCAAATCTGAAGCACCTGTGGTGACCGACAGGAAGGGGGGGGCAGAAGGGAGACTTGAAGACCTGGATTGCAAGTTAGCTGGTCTACCCCTTATTCAGTCTCCCTCTTTACCTATCACAGAAAGAACAGTTGTGTACACTTACCATAAATTTAGATGTTAGAGTGTATTCACTGTTGCAGTCATCACATTTGGGTTTTCTGCTTGCAGTAGCCCTCAATCCGCCTGATTAAAGTCTTAGGTCCTGCATCAGTTGCTGTCCCTTCTTCCATGACGTCAGGGGTATAAAACATGCAGCCGATGCCATTACATCAGTTTTTCTTGTCCCAGATGTCAGGTGCCCCCCTAATGGGAAGCAATTAAATCTATAAATATACAGGGTTATACCTCCAACAAAAAATCAAATACACCAAAAAGCTTTTGAGCACAATAAGTAGAGTAGAGGTGGTTGTTGCGTCTTTCGGCTTTTCCCGGTTAGGGGTCGCAACAGCGGAACTCCGGTCTGCTAATGACTGGCAGTAGATTTTTACGTGCCGAGTTGCCGGCCCCGACGCACAACCTTCAACGAAGGTACGCCCATTCACGCATGTCTCTACACAGAAGACGCTCTAGTTGAGAATCAAACAGGACAACGTCTTACTCTGAGGCGACAACGCTACCGCAGCACCACCACCGCAGTAAAGTAGAGTAGCGGTATAGCCCAAAAAAGAAAGGGGGCTGGAGGGAGGGTAACCAGGACTGCAACAGTGAATACACTCGAACATCTACATTTATGGTAAGTGTACACAACTCTATGTTCTTTGTGTTTCACTGTTGCAGTCATCACATTTGGGTAGATTCCCAAAGCTAAGGATGGGAGGAGGAATTTAGATAGCATTAGGACCAGCTATAAGGCCCTGCAAGACTGCAGTGGCAAAGCCAGCTCTGGATTTAGAGAAAATTGGCAAATGGTAATGCTTGGCGAAAGTATGTACTGAACTCCAGGTAGCAGCTTCTAGGATGTCCCTGGTAGGGACACCTCTGAGAAAGGCTGTAGAGATAGATGCAGCCCTGGTTGAGTGGGGTCTGATCCCCTGTGGGATATGTTTTCCATGGTGCTTGTAGCATAAATGAATGCAATGGCCTATCCATTTGGAAATGGTTTGCTTTGAAATAGCCTTCCCCTCTGCCCCTGCAGCAAATGCTACCAGCAGTTGGTCAGATTTCCTTTGAGGTTTAGTCCTGTCCAAATAGAATCTAAGCTGTCTGTGCACATCTAAGGAGTGCAGTATCCGTTCCCCTTTATTCTGTGGGTTAGGAAAGAAGGTTGGCAAATGAACGGACTGATTAAGGGCCACAGCAAATACCACCTTGGGCATGAAAGAGGGATTGGTCCTGAGGGACACCCTGTCCACATGAAAGATGATGAAAGGCTCCACTACCATGAGGGCCTGTAATTCAGATACCCTTCTTGCTGAAGTGATTGCTAAAAAGGAAAGTGGTTTTCCAAGAAAGGAATTTTAAATCCGCAATGGCAGCTGGCTCGAAAGGAGGAAGGGCGAGCTTTTCTAATACAAAGAAAAGGTCCCAGGCTGGAGTTGGGGCTCTTCTGGGTGGTTGTAGATTTTTGGCCCCTCTGAGGAACTGCTTAAGCAGTGGATGAGAGAAAATGGGAGGTTCTGTGTTATAATGAGCTGAAATGGCTGAGACCTGAATTTTGATGAAGGAGAATGACAGGCCCTTGTGAAGCATCTCAGTTAAGTATCATAAAATCTGAGGTAAATTGGGCACTGCTGTGTTCATCCCTTGAGATTGGTTCCAGGCGCAGAATCTTTTCCATTTTTCAGCATAAGATTTTCTAGTACTAGGCCTCCTTGCCTCTAAAATTATATCCATCACTGGTTTACTGAGGGATGGTAAAGGAGAGATTAGGTAATTAGCCAGGCTGCTAGGTTCAGTGCATGAAGCTGAGGATGCAGAATCTGGTTCTCCTGCTGAGACAATATGGTATGAGTCTGAGGCAGGTGCTATGGGGCCAACAGCGACTCACTGCGCAAGAGGGGGTACCATTGTTGGCGTGGCCAGTCTGGTGCAATCAAAATCGTTCTTGGTTTGTCTTGTTTGATCTTTAGTAATACTTTCTAGAGCTGAGGCAGAGGAGGAAAGGCATAAACTGATAGGTTTTTCCAGCTGAAGAACAGAGCATACACTTTCCAAGCTTGTTTGTTGGGAGTCCTTGTGCAAAATTTGTCCAACTGATAGTTCTGGGGGGAGGCAAAAAAGTGTACATCAGGGCTCCCCCATTTGCTTGTCAATATGTTGAAAATCCTTGGTTCTAGCTTCCACTTGTGTTGGTTCATGAGGTTTCTACTTAGTTCGTCTGCCAGTAAATCCTCAGGGGGAGAAGCTGAAGGAATGGATTCCTCCGCATCAGAATCCTCATAAGGAGGGAAAGTATATTCCTGTTCAGAGGAAGACACTGATGAAATAGATGCCTGATCAGAAGATTCATAATCCAAATTTTGCCTTGGCCTTTTGTCTGGAGGGGGATGTGAACCCCTAATCATGGGTAATAAGTCCTCCGCCATTTTAAGTAGCTGTTTCTGAGACTTGGGTCCCGGATCAGAAGAGGCCTGGGCTGGTGTCTTAGATTTAGAAGGAGTCCTTGTCTTTGGCTTTGCCTTTATCAGAAGCTGTGTAGACCTGAAAACCCCCTCGGAAGCCGGTACCTGCACAGCGGCTCTGGACCCATCTGAAGGAGCATGCTGGTTCTGCTTGTAAAACGTAGTCTAATTTGGACCTCGGAGGCCTGTCCTTATCCTTGCGTCATTTGTGAACTCCGGTAGTCGGAAGCATGTCAGACGACATTTTATAATTAAATCGCCTACCAAAGTAGTGAAAAGCAAAATCGTACCTTCGCTTAATAGTACGTTGGTTAAATCTAGCACAAAACCGACAACTAGCTACGTCGTGGTCAGGGCCTAAACAAGGAATACAATAAGAATGGAAATCCTTATGAGGTATTTGCTTCCCACAAGAAATGCAATTAACTTTTTCTGACATCGGACTGGAGCAAGAAAAAAAAGTTTCACCAACGGGGTATTTAGCTTTGAGAAGAAAATGTAAATCTTCGGACTGAAGCACGAAAAAATATCAGGAGTCAGCCGACCGGCACTTGCAAACTGCTTTCACCGCACGGCAAGAAAGACTGGAGAACATGGCATCGGCTGGCAGATTTGTATTCCTAGCGCTCTGACGTCAGGGAGCATGACTAACAGCCAACGCTGGACCAAGACTTTGGGATTCTGGCCGACCGAGGGCTGCCTGTCGGCAGGAAGAACCCTACAGTGATGACTGCAACAGTGAAACGATGAACATCAGAGCATCCACTTTCCAAACTTGTTTGTCGGGAGTCCTTGTGCAAAATTTGTCCAATTGATAGTTCTGGGGGGATGCAAAAAGGTGTATATCAGGGCTCCCCCATTTGCTTGTCAATATGTTGAAAATCCTTGGTTCTAGCTTCCACTCGTGTTGGTTCATGAGGTTTCTGCTTAGTTCATTTGCCAGTGTATTTAGTTTTCCTGGCAGGAACTGAGCTTGTAGATGCACTTGGTAGCTCAGGGCTGTGTTCCACAATGCATAGCTAGTCTGCATAGGGGGTAAGAATGTGTACCCCCTGCTTGTTTATGTACCACATAACAGTGGTGTTGTCCGTCTTTACCATTAACTGTCCTGGAAGAATGTGGTCCTTGAAGGCTGTCGGAGCATTCTGTACAGCTAACATTTCCTTTAGACTGATATGCAAGTGCATTTGACTTGGGTTCCATTTGCCCTGAATGCACTTCCCTGCCAGGTGAGCCCCCCACCCCCACCCCATGCACACTCTGATGCGTCTGTTAGGGTTTGGGCAGCACAGGGTGGTGTGAATGGTATTCCATTGTTTTGGTGGCAGGCCTCTTCCCATCAAAGAAACTCTAGGTATAGGCAAGGTATGATAGGAATCATTGCTTCAAGATCCTGAGAATTTTGACACCATAGGCTTTTTAGATACCACTGTAGTTTCCTCATATACAGTCTTGTATATGGAAGTAGAAAAATTCAGGAGGCCATGAACCCCAAGGCTTATAGTATTTGCCTTGCAGACAGTAGGGTTTTTGTGGCCACTTGTTTGAAGTAGATTGTCAAATGAATTTTTTCTCTGGCGTGAGGAAAGCCATCTGGGAAGTTGCATTCAAGCTTGCTCCCAGGAATATGATTTGTTGACAGGGTACCAGGTGTGATTTCTTTTCGTTTATGGTATACTCCAGACACGTTAGCATCCTTTGTACAAAGGCCAGATGATTCAAAAGTATGTCCTGGCTTTCTGCCTGAATTAAACAATCATCCAGGTATGGGTATATTTGAATATTTCTTTGCCTACAAAATGCAATGACTAGGGCTAGGCACTTTGTGAATACCCTGGGCACAGTAGATAAGTCAAAGGGCAGTGCAGAGAACTGGTAGTGATTGTAGCCTGCTTTGAAGCGTAGGTATCCTCTGCAAGATTCCCTGATTGGGATGTGCAGGTATGCTTCCTTTAAACCAAGTTTTACCATCCACGCATCTTTTCCTAGCATAGGAAGCAACTGGTGAAGAGTCAGCATCTTGAATTTTGGAATCACCAAAAAGGTGTTTAGAGTAGACAGGTCCAGAACAGGACGCCATGAATTGTCTTTTCTAGGTACCAGGAAAAGTCTTTAATAGAAACCTTGTCCTTTTTCCTCTTCTGGTACAGTTTGAATAGCCTTTATGTTTAAAAGAGAGAGTATTTGCTTTTGACCCTCTGCCCACTGATTTGGTGGTAGATCTGGCCAACCTTTTGGCGTTGGTAATGTGTGGAAGTGAAATCTGTATCCTTGGGACACTATATTTAAAACCCATTTGTCCTGGGTAATGAGTTCTCAGTTTTTGGCCTGCAGACCAATCTTTCCCCCAAAGGAGCATTCAGTTGAGAAGTGCTTGGAAGTTTTAAAATCAAGTCACTGAGACATTTTTTCCATTGGGGGGGGGGGGTCTTAACTACTTCCAGATTTGGAAGCGGAAGACCCCCCACTGCTTAGTCTTGTGCGTACCCTGAGACTGAAACCTGGGATTTCTGCTGTGTCTGGGTTTGGATTGAGAAGGCCTGGAAGGAGCCGGAAAGGACCAATTCTTAGAGGGCCAATGCCTACTAAATCTTGGAGGCTGAACTTGTAAGAAATCTTTAACAGTTTGCACAGATTTAGCTTTATCTTCCATCTTTTTAAGAACTTCCTCAGCTTTGCTGCCAAACAGGCGATCCTGATTTAAGGGAGCATCCAACAGTTTAGCTTTAACATGATCAGGCAAAGATTGCTCCTTAAGCCAAGCATGCCTTCTGAGTACAGACCCAGTGACAGCAGCCCTGCAAGAGGCCTCTAAAGAATCAAACCCACATTGCAAAGTATGTTTTCCAACCTGTTCAGCAGAATGCATTAAATCCTGTAATTCCTTATTTTCAGCACAGTCAGGAATCAACACCATTTTCTGTTTAAGCAATCCAATAATATGTTGTTGATACTTTAACATATGAAACTGACTGTTTAAGGCCCTAATGGCCAAGGTTGCAGAAGTGTAAACCTTCTTACCCCATCTATCCAGCGCCCTGGAGTCTCTATCAGAAGGGGAAGGGTTTTTGGCAGTAGAGGCCTTAATGCCCTTGGGTCCCTGTGAAATAGTCTCTGGATCCACAATAAGATTTTTAAAAAGGAACTTGTGAGAATCAGGAACACTGTAACATCGGTCAGGTTTTCTGGGAGCAGGAGGCAAAGAATTAGGAGCCAAACTAAATTCCAAAAAGGCATCATCAACAATGTCTAGTACAGGCAGTATAGCTAAAGACCTATGCTGAGGCAAGAGTAAGAAATCCCTACGCCTCTTTTTCGCATCAGAAAAATCCTGGCTTTCCCAGTGGAAATGCTCCCTTAGTGTGCAAGGTTTCACCAAAAGAAAAATCCTCTGGAGGGGAAGCAGAGGGAATAGAGTCCTCTGCATCAGAATCCTCATAAGTAGATGAGGGTAAATCCAGATCATCAGAAGAATCAGAAAAATCAGAAAAATCAGAATCCTGGTCAGAAGATTCATAAACAATTTCAGTCCTAGGTCTCTTAGAAGAGGGTGGTGTGCTTCCCCTGATTAAAGTTATAAGATCTTTAGCCGTCCCTATTTGTTTTTTAGGCATAGTGGCCTGAGCATGCGGACTGGGCGTCGGTTATCTAGGCATGGTTCGAGGTTTAGGCCTTAAAGAAGGAGGCGTCTGTTTAATATGCAAGTCCGTAGGCCTGAACACACCCTCAGAAGCCAGTGCCTGCACAGCGGCTCCGGACCCACCCAAGGTAGAGACATCTGCAGGTTCCACAGTTGAAGCATCGCGAGGCATACCGGATTCCGAATGAGTCTTAGTAGAGGCCTGCGAATCTGAAGTAGCGGGTATCAGGGGCTGCGAAAGCACAAGAGTACTGGTGAACTGGCGACTGGCTTAGGAGAAGCATCAGCAGCAGCTTTGGACCTAGGCAGCCTGTCTCTGTCTTTATCTTTGCGTTTTTTTTTTTCGGAATTCCGGTAGTCGGATGGCTTACCGATGACATTTCTGGATAATTGAACAGAGAACCGAAATATTTAGAGGCGAAAATATACCGACGATGGATAGTGCATTGATTAAATAAAGCAGAAAACCGACAGCAAGGTACGTTGTGGTCAGGGCCTAGGCAAGGAATACAGTACGAATGAAAACCTTTGGTGAGGTATTTGCTTTCCATAAGAAATGCAATTAACTTTTACTGACATCGGGTAAGGAGCAAGAAAAAAGTTTCCCCAACGTGGTACTTTGCTTTAGTTGAAGACTTCAATTCTGAAACTAGAAAATTAAAATTTCAGGAGTTGGCCGACCGGCACTTGCGAACTGCTTCTGCTTCAGGCACCGCACGGCAAGAAAGACTGATGGAATGGCATTGGTTGCATGTTTTATACCCCTGACGACCTGACGTCATGGAAGAAGGGACAGCAACCAACGCAGGACCCAAGACTTTGTTAATCAGGCCGACTGAGGGCTACTGCAAGCAGATAACCCAAATGTGATGACTGCAACAGTAAAACACGAAGAACATCTGGAATATGAGGAGCCAGTGTGGAGATGCAGAGTCCAAACTGTTCTGAGGTACCACTGTATTTTAACAGAAGGATTACCATTGAAGCCATGTACCCCAAAGTCTTGAGAAACTCCCTTGCAGATGTTTGGCTTAGGGTGGAGAAATGCTGGATATGTTCCAACAGTTGTTTTCCTATTTGTCAGGGGGGAGGGCTTAGGCTCTTCCCAAGATAGAGTCTAACACACAACCCAGCAAAATCATTCTGAGACGGGATGAAAGAAGGGTGTATATCACAATGCAAGAGAAGTGTGCTGTATCTTTAAGAAGCAAGTCAAGGCTGTACGTGGACATATAAATTACAGATGCGTACACTCCCTAGTGCCATTTTGTAAGAGCAGCCACAGTGAGAGCATGCATGATCACAAATGCTAGTTTGTATCCAAGTTACTTACGTTAAAGGTCAATAATCCTTTATAGTGATGTGTTTGTTAAAAATAAATCTGCTTGAACAGAACCCACGAAGACTCTTCTATTTTGTCCGAAGTAGGAGAGCAACATGGTGTCAGAACCAGGATCGAAAAGAATAAAATCCAGAGCCATGACGTGCAGAGACAGTGACGGTAAAAACCAAAACGAGCACAAAAAGGCCCAGAAAAGAATCAAAGGTAATGAGAAGCAGCACAAACTGTTTATTTGATAAAAGAGATGGAAAAAGAAGTTCTGTACTCACCATAACGTTTCATATGAGTAGTTCTACTTCATTGGTCTTCAATCTGTGGGTCTTCGGATCCGACATGGCCGCATTTTCCAGCTAGGACTCCGAGCTCCATGCTCCTCTCCTTACCCATAATGCCAGTCTCCCTTCAGATCGAGTTTGCAGACTAACATATAACAGATACCCAACCTAACAAGAACTTATCCTCCAACACCAACATCACAAAAGAACTTTAGCCCTGACAGAACCAAAGATCCCAGCAACAATTGCCCGGTACAAAGGACATGTCAAATACCAAAGGATAAGGTTAGGGGGAAGGAGGGGGGGGGGATGGTTGAAGACAAATGAAGTAGAACTACTCAGATGGAAAGTTATGGTGAGTACATAACTTCTTTACCTGAAGTAGTTTACTTCATTTGGTCTTCAACCTATGGGACAGAGTCCCCAGCTACCTAACTCTTGGGAGGCCCTCACTGAAAGAATATTCTGGAGCACTGCAGAGCCAAAGGATGCTCTACTTCTAGAGACCAAATCCAGTTTATAGTGAGAGACAAAGGTATGAGATGAGGCCCAAGTAGCAGCTGAACAAATATCATCCAAAGAGACCCTAGACCAAAAGGCCGCTGACACAGCCATAGATCGGGTTGAATGAGCCTTCACTTTTCCTGGAAAAGTCCAAACTCTATCTGAATAAACCCAGGCAATGCAATGTGAAATCCAGCGAGCAATAGTCCCTTTTGAGACAGGAAGACCTTGGCATAGGACACAAAAAGCTGATCAGACTTGTGGAAAGGTTTAGTCCTGTGCAGATAAAACCTCAACTGCCTATGTATGTCCAGTAAATGTCATTTGTATTCTGGTAGTTCGGAAAAAATACTGGTAAATTAACAATCTGATTTATGTTGACTTCCGAAGTTACCTTGGGAAGGAAGGACGGGTTAGTGCGTAGCAATACTCTATCTTCGTGAAAGATTATGTAAGGGATTTTGAAAGAAAGAACTTGAAGCTCTGACACCCTTCTAGCAGATGTGATGGCAACCAAGACGACAGTTTTCCAGATCAAAAATTGCAGATCCACAGATGCCGCAGGCTCAAAAGGGGGGAGAAACCAATGCCTGCAACAACAAAGTGAGGTCCCACGGAGGAATGGGTCCTTAACCAGAGGTCTGAGAAGAAAGGCACCTTTGAGGAAGGTCTTACAACGTTTACAGAAGCCAGCGAAGACATGTCTACCCCAACATGAAAGTTAGAAACAGCGGCTAGTTGAACTTTCACTACCACCCTGATGAAAAATGCTAGCTAGAAAATTTAAGACCAGTGAAAGGGTCCAAATACCTCTCCATGGCCCAAATAGAAAAACGTTTCCATTTACTACAATAAACTTTCCTGGTGGACGATTTATGAGCCGCCACCAGAATGGATTTAAATGGGAGAAGACAGACCGGGAGTCCTAAGAATCATGGGAACCGAAGCAGCCAAGCAGTGAGCTTGACTCTCCAGATCTGGGTGAGGAATCCCTGAGGGATGAGAGACCAGATCCAGAACCGTACCCAAGATCCATGGTGGAACAACTAGGTGAGACCTGAGTAAGTGAAACCAAACCTGACGAGGCCAGAATGGGGCTATGAGGGATCACAGTGCTCCCCAGCCTTTGGGCTTTCTGCAGAAACTTTGACATGAGGGGAAGAGGAGGGATAAGCATCAAGAAGCCTGGGAGGCCAAGCATGAATCAGAGCGTCTCTGGGGACTTCCCCCAGAGGGGGGCTCAAGAGTGGAAAAACTCACTGCATTTCGTGTTGGAAGGAGACACTAAGAGATCGCAGCAAGGACAATCCCACTTCATGAGGATCTGCTCCGCTACTGAAGACTTCAGATACCACTTGTAAGGCATCAGGATAGATCTTTTGAGCCTGTCTGCTAAAATGTTGGACCATCCTGGGATATTCATTGCCACCAGAAAATGGCCGGTGAAGATCACCCATTCCCACACTCTCATGGTCTCTCGACATAAGGGATAAGATCTGGTTCCCCCAGTTTGTTGATATACCAAACCACTGGCATGTTGTCCGTCTGAATTGCAATGGTTCCCAGAGGAAGATGACACAAGAAGAACCGCTCTCATCTCTAGAACATTGATATGCAGCTAGGTCTCGCTAGAGGACCACGTGCCTTGGACTGTCATTCCCGATAAATGCTCCCCCACCAAGGTAGGAAGGTGTCTGTGGTCACTGTGGTTTGGGGTAAAGGGGGTTAAAAGGGATGGCCCTTGAGTAGATCTGGGGACTGAATCCATCACCAATGGGAGTCCCTGCACACTTTTGAAATTCTCACTGAGAAGGATAAGAGAAGGTCTAAAAGTGACCACTGTACTGCTAGAGTCCACTGCAGTACTCTCATATGAAGGCATGCCATGGGGAGAAGATTTATCTTTGCCCCCATAGAACCTAAAGCTCTTAACACCGCTTTGGCTGTTGGTAACAGTTTCTGAAGGATGTGAGAGACATGTAACCTCAAGCTGTGTAACCTGTCTGAAGTGAGAAACAGCTGTGATTGTATTGTGTTCAACCATGCCCCAATGAAATCTACAACTCTGCTGTCCAACCAGTCCAAGTTCTAGAGTATAGTAGATGCTGTGAGAGGGCGGTAAGGAGCCAATTGTCTAGATATGGAAAGACCTGAATGCCCTGAAGCCTCAGGTGAGCCGCTACCACTGCCATTACCTTGGTAAACACCTGGGGGGCTGTGGTGAGACCTAAGGGGAGGGCTCAAAATTGTTAATGATTGGCTCCCAGCCAGAAGCGAAGGAACCTCCAGGAGATCCTGTGCATCTTGTTGTGATAGTACGCATCCTGCAGGTCGAACGAGCACATCCAGTCTCTGTCCTGTAGATAAGGCAGAATAGACTGAATCGTGACCAACTGGAATTTTGTCTTGGTTACTGACAGGTTCAACTAGGACAGATCCAATATTGGTCTGAGTTCCCCAGTCTTTTTTTGGCACTAAAAAGAACGTGGAATAAACCCCGGATCCAAACTGGTCTTGGGGGACCGGATGGATGACTTGTTTTCTCAAAAGTGATTCTACCTCTACTACTGCTTCCTCCCGCTGCGCGAGTGGAATGTCCGGGAGGGTCTTGTTGGAAGGGGGTGGATCCTTGAAGGGAACAAAATATCCTCTGGATATGACTCGCAACACCCACTGATCTGCAGTGATGGACTCCCATGCTAGTGGGTGAAGTGACAAACGACCCCTGACTGCCTCCAGAGATGGACAGCTGGGCAACCCTTCAGGGTTGCTGCCTGGGTTTATCCGAGAAAGGTTCTCGGGACCCGAAATTCCTATGACCCCCTCTGCCTCTAGGGCAGCGTCTGTCGTATCCCCTTCTGTATCTGGGGAATGGTGAGTCCTGAGTGTCCAGGGAAAACACCTGAGACTTTCAGAACCATATCTTCTTCTGGCCTCACTGGTTCCTGGAAGGACCTTTGAGGTGGGGAGAAGCGGACCTCGATGGCACAGTGTCTTCCCATCCTTCTCGCTCTGGACTAAAGTTCCTCTGACTCTCTTCCCAAAGAGGGAGGAACCATCAAAAGGGGCGTTGGTCAAAAACACCTTGAAGGGCTCAGAGAACTGACATAAGCAGAGCCAGGTGTGAAGCCGGATGGCAACACCAGATCCTGCAACCCGTGCGGCTCCCTCTGTGTCATGGGAGAGCAAACGCATGGACGTGTTGGCTACAGATTTTAGGGTGGCCATTCTTGCAGCGAATGTCTTCTGCTGACATGGACCCTGGGGTCGACTCCATGACCTCCTTGACTAGATCTCTCTGGGGTCTAATAATGTGCGCCATGTAGTTCAGCGCACACACACAAGTCACTGAAGCATAGACTCGCTTCCTAAAGCGATCTAACATCCTCGACTCTCGGTCAAGCAGATTGGACTATGGAACTCTCCTGGGCGAGTTCCTCCTTGGTGGCCGCTGCCAATACCATAGCATCTACAGGGGACCCCTTGTGCCAGTACAGTCTGTCAGCAGGGGGGATGCTCAGGACCTTGTCCGGGCACTTGAGTAAAGGCTCTACGGTGTCCAGCTCCTTCCATGCCCTACATGCAACTAAATCCACTAGTGAATCGGCAGGAGGGGACACCCAAGAAGTAGACGGGCCAGAGCTGAATGCCTCCAGAAACACGGACTTGTCGGTCAGTTTTGGGGCAGAGCACCCCCCCCCCCCTCTTTGTCATAGGATTTCCATGGTGTCTCCAAAGGAGACATCCTCGGGAGGGTGATCTTGGGGAAACTTCCCCTTCATCCAGGTCAGTGTCTTCTGTGAGGGACTCTGAAGGAGAGTCCAAGTGCCTCCTTTTACACGTATGCTTGCTGGGGGAGGGGGGGGGCTTCTCAGGAGGGCTCTCTGAGGAGGTCTCACAAGTGGGTTGTTCCAAGGTCGGAACGTCCTGGTGCATTACGGCTACGGGCTGTCCCTGAGAGGGCAAGATGGTCAGACCTGCACTAAGACCAGGGGGGTCTGGACAGACTCCAAAATGGTCAGAGGCTTCGACCCTGCGAGAACCCTCTCCACCATGTCAGAGGCCTCGACCATGCGAGAACCCTCTCCACCATGTCTAATGCAGAGGGTGAACGGACCTCCAGAGCTGAACTGACAGAAGTAGCTAACCCCTGATCCGACCGGGGATTCGGAGCAGAGACGCTGAGAGGGATGCTGCTCTCCAACAAGCTCGGAGCAGAGAACCCTCCCTCGGATCAGACACCAAGGCTATGGCTCCAAGAGCTCCCGACACACTCAGGGCATCGCTGGCATTGAGGTACACGGTACCATCAGCGCTGACCCCTCGACTCTGTCCCCGGATCCAATGGTTCCGAAACCGCAGGTCAGATCGGAGAAGTAATAGGTCTGCAAACTGGTTGGAAGGTGCCCGCTCCGGTGGGAGAAGGCCCTGGGAAGACCCTCATCTGGATTGAGTGCAGATAAATCTCCGCATCATCTTGTCCATCTCTGCTTCTGAAAGGCTCTGGGTGGAGCGGGAGGACGCCGCCGAAGTGGGTCGTGAGAGCCGGTGGGGAGCGGGCCTAGGGGGTGACCTGCTAAAAGGAACCTCGGGCTCAGGGGAGAACCTTGGGGACCTGAGCCGAGGTGAAACAGGCCTGGAAACAAGCTGTCTTCGGCAGGGGGCCGGCCTCTGACGAGCGGTCAGGGGAGTGCTTGCAAAGCCGGTACTCCTTGACCTTATTCCCTTGCCCAGGCCTCTTAGCGGGAGGGCGAGTCCCAGAGGCCAAGGAACGGGAAGACAAAGCAGCAGCCACTGCTTTCTTGGCAGGAGAAAGTGGGATGTCCATCCCAGCAGTGGAGGCCAACAGGCCCTTCACAATAAGTTTGTCCCACCTGTCCTTAAGAGCTCTGGGGTTAAACCCAGAGCAAATAGGACAGAGGGACTGGAGGTGAGCCTCCCCAAACACACACACACACACACACACACACACACACACACACACACACACACACACACACACACAGTGTGGTCATCCGCCAGGGAAAGCTTATGACCACACTCTGTGCACCTCTTGAACCCAGGCTTTGGGGCATCCGCCATGCCTTAGCCTATTCAAGCAACACACACAGACGCACACACACAATCACGAGAAAGAAAAAAGGGGAGGAAGATAGAAAAGCCTTCCAGAAAACAACTACGATTAACCCGTGAAGGTATAAAAAAGCTTAGAAACAAGAAGGCTAGCTAGAAAGGTATCAAAAATTTAATTTTTTATGTAAACTGCAATGGAGCTTGGACCATGCTGCTTCCTCTCAGGCGGCAAACGAGATCTGAAGGCAGACAGGGGCATTATGGGTAAGGAGAGGAGCATGGGGTTCAGAGCCGTAGATGGAAAATGTGGCCGTGTCGGATCAGATATGGATCCGAAGCCCCACAGGTTGAAGACCAAATAAAGTAAACTACTTCAGATCGGGCATTGCAAGGGCACAATGTGCATTACTGAGCGGGCAGAAGCCACGAAAAGTTTGACTAAAAGGTATTTGTTGAAACGATTAACAGTAAAGCAAAACGAGCATGTTTAAAGCAAAACTGGGCATGTTTAGAGTAAAATGAGCACACAAAAAATATGTTGGGCATAAAAAGGGCTTAAACGAGCAAAACAAATATAATAAAGCAAAACGAGAGAGAAAAAGGGCACATTAAATAAAAATAAACCAAGGCAACTGCATGCATTTTGGCAAGGTGCTATGTTTTGGCACAACTACAACTTCGTATTGTATCAAGGGTGTAACTGAAGTTACTCAAAGTATCGCAAAGTGTGTAAAAGTGCTTACAATGTGTGCTTATTACTGTGCATATGTTTCAAAGAGTTTACTGTGTGCAAAGTGCAACTATTTCATGAAATACAGTCAAAGTATAGCCATTTCAAAAAGTTTTTTGTGCTGGGTGTGTCTATTTGCAAACTGCCGTCACTGTTTCTTGCATTGTAAAGAATTTCTTAGCAAGGTACTGCCATTTTGGGGACATTTCAGTGTGTTATATGCAGTTATTTGCAAAGTGCAACTACTTTGAAGTGTTAGACCAGTAGTAAAACCAGCAGAAACCAGGAAACGTTGCTCCAAAGATGGAACAAATAAAATTGTATACAACACACCAACGTGGTGCTCCTGCAGGCAGAATGGTAACTCAAAATATCAAATAAAACCAACTCAGATAAAACAAAAAAATATTTATTAAGGCGAGTGCTTTCACGGTAATACACCGCTTCAAACAACTCAATAAAATTATCATGCATTTTTATATTCAAATCAAACAATGAAAATCACGTATTTATTACAAAGCATAAACTTGCTAAAACACAAAAATCATATGAACAACATAAAACTATTAAAAATCATAATAAAAGGTCAATGCTTCAATGACCTTTCTCTTAACAGTGGTTTCAAGGAAACCATATCATTAATACCAGGGAAGCAGTCTGCTTTAAAGAAAATAATCCATTTTGGCTCACAGACTTCTGTCCTGTTTTTAACGTTACCTCTCCTCAAACTTTCATAGATAACTTCTAGCACTTTTTCTTTTGGCTTTTCCCTGTTAGGGGTCGCCACAGCGGATCACCTGTCCGCTCATGATTGGCAGTGGAGTTTTACAGTGTCGAGTTGCCAGCCCAGAGACCAACCTTCCACAGAAGGCATGCACACACACGCACACACACACACGCACACCTAGGGCCAATTTAGAGTGTCCAATCCACCTGCAATATGTCTTTGGGATGTGGGAGGAAACCGGAGCACCCAGAGGAAACCCAAGCGACCACAGGGAGGACATGCAGACTGCGCACAGAAGGCACCCCAGTCGAGGATCGAACCGGGGAACCTCTTGCTGTGAGGCACCAATGCTAACCACTGCACCACCGTGGCCATCCAAAAAATTTAAAATCATGCTGTGTATTTATAAGACTCTACATGTTTAAATAGTGCACTAGTTTGTTAATTTCTAATATCTCTTACATTTTCAAGCACACTATCTCTCAAACAGCGGTTTGTCTTCCCAGTGTAGTAGACATTACAAAAAAGCATAGTAAACTAAATTCTTTGTAGTACAGTCAGCATAAAAAGAAAAATCTACTGTACACTTCTGCACAGGATGTACAAACTGGCTATCTGTACAAATGTACTTGCATGCACTACACTTCATACAGGGGAACATCCCATACCTATGCGAGGTAGGGACTGATGGTATATCACTGCTTCTATAACACAGCTGTTTCTTAATAGATGCACTGTTCTTAAAAGCTAAACTAGGCTTACCGGAGAATATTTCACTAAGCTCTTCATTTGCATACAGAATGTTCCAGTTTCTCTTAATTCTATCACAAAAAATATCAACGTCATTTGAGTAAGTTAAAGGAAACCTGATTCTACGTTTATCTGCGAATGTCTCTACCGGTTGCATCTCATTAGAAGTCTCACAAAAACGGGGCTTACCCTTCTTGTCTCTCTCAAGACTGACTGCATACACCCATCTATCTCCCTAGTCTTATAGCCTCTCTCAACAAAATCTTTTTTGAGTTGATGAAAGGCATCCATCATCTCTTCTTCATCATTATGCAGTCTCATCATCCTAAGGAATTGTCCCCTAAGGACATTCCTAGGGACATGCCGTGGGTGCTTACTACTCCTATGTAGTAGCGTATTTTTCCTCATCTCTTTCCTATACAACCCTGTCCTAAACGTGCCTAGCTCTGATCTTTTTAGCTTAATATCAAGAAAATTAATCTGTACGGTAGGTATGGGACATTCCCCTGTAGAAAGTGTACTGCGTGCAAGTACATTAATACAGGTAGCCAGTTTGTACATCCTGTGCAAAAGTGCACAGTAGATTTTCTTTTTTTATGCCGATTGTACTAGAAAGAATTTAGTTTACTATGCTTTTTGCACATATTTTAATGTCTACTACATCGGGAAGACAAACCGCTTTTTGAGAGAGAGTGTGCTTGAACATACAAGAGATATTAGAAATAAAAAAGAAACTAGACCACTATTTAAACATGTAGAGTCTAACAATACACAGCACTATTTTAAATTTTTTGTATTAGAAATTATATATGAAAGTTTGAGGGGAGGCAACATTAAAAACAGGACAGAAGTCTGTGAGCAGAAATGGATTTTTTTCTTTAAAGCAGACAGCTTCCTTGGTATTAATTATATGGTTTTCTTGAAACCATTTTTAAGAGAAAGGTCAACCAAGAAAAAACGGACTTGCTAGACGAAAGTTTAATAAAAATAAGTAAATCCACAAAAAACGAATGTCAGACAGTATCAAATAAGCACTTTCGTTTGGCTCCTGCCAAACTTTTTCAAACAGTTTACACATCACTTCCTGCTGATTAAATAATTTTAGTCAGTGATATAAGCAATTAAACCCATTCGAAATATTAAAGAAGCAGCATGCCTACTTAAAAGAACTTTTAAAGACAATACTAACAAAGCAATGTTTTAACAATCAAAGCAATATTAGTGTATGTGCCAAACAGGAGGTAAATTAATATTTGCACAAACAATATATGCGTGTCTGTGCATAGTAACTGCATATTAAACTGCCAAGAAATATATATGAGAAATATATATAAGAAACGCACTCAAAGGAACAGCGTGTAATGTGCGCTCGCAAATCCAACCCCGTATGCAAAGGTGTCAAAGAATATTTGAGATGTGTAAAATATGTATAACGTAATACAGTATATATATATATATATATATATATATATATATATATATATATATATATATATATATGTGTGTGTGAATGGGAATAAACGTCTTTTGTCTCAACTTACAAATTAATAATAAATAATATATAATAATGTACAGTATGTAATGAATTTTATATAACTAATAATAATTATAATCTTAAAAAAAGTTGTATGTAAAATATTGTGTATAAAATATTAAATTAACTTCTCAACAATCTAGTGCTGGCGATAGTAAACTTGTATATAATGCTCGACCAATGTTCACAAAGCTCTATTACCAGCCTCTAAATAATCATAGATTAAAATTGTATTTGTTAGTTCATTCCATGTGTGGTATTCACAGTGTCAATTATAAAATGTGTGTATGTTTATAAATTACACTCAATACCAACAGTCATGTATATGTTTTCTTGGTTTGACTGCAAAAAATAATAAAACATGTAATAAAATGATTAGTAATAATGACAAAAAATATTTAAAAATACACAATAAGATAGTAGTAATAAATAAATAAATAATTAAATTAATTGATGATCTGTGAGGTTTAAATTGATGTAAAACATATGTATGCATGTGTGTATGCACATATGATCAATTTTAGAAATAAGATAAACTATTTGGTATGAAATACTTGTGTGTAGTGGTAAATCCATGTAAATAAATAAATAAATAAATAAATAATTAAATAGTAATAAAAAGAGTTTTTTATCTCACTAACGATATTAACTTTAAAATACTACCAATAGATAAAGAATTATTCAACCCTGGCCAATTATTTGCATTCAATCTTAATTGCCATTCAAGCTCACGTCTTTCTAGTAATAATTGCCACGCACCACCTCTAATATCTACTTTCAGGACATCCAATACTACAAACCTAAAATTGTGAGATGTGTTTATGCTAATGTGTTTGGCTAAAGCATTTAATTCATTTCCATCTCTTATAGCCCTTATGTGTTCACCAACACGTTCTTTAAATTTTCTTTCTGTTTTACCTATGTAAAATGAGGTGCAATTATTACATAAAGCACAACAAACAACTTTTTCAGTTACAACAAGCTTTGTCTTTTAAACAAATCTTAATGTTGTTTATCATCAATTCGTTTGTTTCAAATACATAGTTACAGTATTTGCATCTACCACATCTAAAAGTTTTTCCATATTTTGCTTTTTACGTGTTTTCCTAGTGTTTTTTCAAATTCATACCTTTTTTTGTACACTACAGATGGAGTGTTGTCAAAATGGGAATGTAATGATGCATCCGCCTTAATAAGCTGCCAATTCTTCTTTAAAATGTTATTTATAAAACCACTATCAGAATTAAAAGTGGTAATAAAGCTCTTAGTAAAGTGTTGCACTCCTGTGTTGTTTGATGTTTCAATGTTAGTTTGAGTCATTGTAGTTTGAATATTGGTGTCATTGTCCAAGTTTCCTACATTTAAACTTAATGTATTGGATGTAGTTTTTACTACCTGATTTAATAAAGGTATGAAATGTGAGTTGTCTCTTTTGTAAACTACTTCATTCATAATATTATGTATTAATTTCTCAGGATAACCTCTGTTTTTAAACATATCACACAGATTCAAACATTCAACTATGAAATTATCTCTTTTACTAATCATTCTAGAGGCCCTAACAAATTGGCCTTTTAAAACAGCTCTTTTCTGAGTATAAGGATGGCAGCTGTTAAAGTGCAAAAAACTGCTACTGTACGTTTCTTTTCTATATATTTTAGATGTGAGCTCTCCTTTCGTAATGTCCTTTTCTAATAATACATCTAAATAAGATATAGAGGTGGAGTTGGTGTTAGCTGTAAATTTTAAAAAGGTGGTTGCTGAGTTAATGTATTTTAAAAATTCATCTCATTTCTCACGGTTACCATCCCACAAAATAAATATGTCATCCAAAAAACGTAAATAAATTTTACAAAAATTAAAAAATGTTGAATTAAAAACGTACATTTTCTCCCATGTGTACATTACTATATTGGCATAGAGGCCTCCGCACGGAGACCCCACGGCCACTCCTTCGCTTTGTAAGTAAATATTATTATTAAAAATTATAAAATTGTTCCTTAAAATAATGTCTATAAGTTGATCAAACAAATTAATTCTAGTTTGGTTTAAACCCTTTTCATACAAAAATAAATTAAACCAGTCAATACCAACATCATGTGGGATAAATAGAAGTTATGTTCTTACCATAACGTTCCATGTTAGTTGTCTTCTTCTCGCCTTCTTCTTGCTGGATGGGTTCGGAGCCGACCTCGGCTCCGCCTCGGCCACTCTAAAAGCTCGAGAGTTGGTTCCACCGGCTCGAGGCTCCCCTTATATCCCACAATGCTAGGCGAGAGTTACCTCAGATCTCGTTTGTAAGCTAACCCCAGCTTATAACAGTAACAGTATAACTGTAAAACAGAATCCACCTCTAACAACAGGAAGAAAGAAGGGTGACCTACATCCTGAACCAAGAAATATGCATAATAGCATATGACTAAGAAAGAGGTGGTAGAAAGAGAGGTCACGATCACAACTCCTCTAGGTCTGTCCAGGCCAGGGGGAAGGAGGGTGGGGCGCAAGAAGAAGGCGAGAAGAAGACAACTAACATGGAACGTTATGGTAAGAACATAACTTCTATATGTTAAGTTGTCTATCTCGCCTTCATTCTTGCTGGATGGGACCGTCCCTAGCACCTTGTCCCGGGTGGCCTAACGGAACAGACTCCTGAGAACAGTGGAACCAAAGTTAGCTCTATGCCTAGAAGCTAAATCCAACTTATAATGAGAAATAAAAGTGTGAGGAGTAGCCCAAGTAGCCGCTGCACAAATGGTGTCAATAGGCAGTCTGTCTTGGAAGGCTAAAGAAGTAGCCAAAGCTCTGGTGGAATGGGCTTTAGGTTTGTTAGGCAATTATTGTTGTCTAATTTCATATACCAGGGAAATCAAAGATGTTAGCCATCTGGATAATGATACCTTTGAAACTGAAAGTCCCTTTCTGCTTTCCGCATAGGAGACAAACAGCTGATCAGATTTTCTGAATTGTTTTGTCCTGTCCAAGTAGTACCTTAATTGACGATGAACATCCAGGCAGTGTAATTTTGTTCAGACCTATTGGAATACTCTGGGAAAAAGACAGGGAGGTCAATGCTTTGGTTTAGATTTGATGTTGAAACCACCTTAGGCAAAAAGGACGGGTTAGTTCGTAAGGATACTCTGTCCTTATGGAACAAAAGATAAGGAGAACGACAACTGAGTGCTTGAAGTTCTGAAACTCTTCTAGCTGATGTGATAGCCACCAGAAAGAGAGTTTTCCATGATAATAATTTCAAGGAACATGAAGCTGCAGGTTCGAAAGGGGAAAGAATCAAAGAAGCAAGAACTAAATTTAGGTCCCAAGGAGAAGGAGGATTTCTTATAGGAGGTCTGAGAAGAAAAACTCCTTTCAAAAAGGCTTTGCAAAGTTTGTGGGACATTAGGGCAGATTCAGAAATACCCACATGGAAGTTAGAAATAGCTGCCAATTGAACCTTAAGAGTAGATGGAGATGAACCCGCATGGAAGAGTTCAGCTAGAAAATCAAGGACTAGTTGGATGGAAGCGGTGAAAGGATCTATGTCCTTACCTTGTGCCCAATATGAGAAGCGTTTCCACTTACTCAAATAAATCTTTCAAGTGGAAGATTTATGGGAAGCTATCAATATATCTCTAACAGAGTGAGATAATTGAGGAAGCCTGGCTACGGTTGGAACTGGAGGAACCAAGCAGTGAGGTTCAGAGAGGGAGGGAGCGATGAAACTGACCCGACTGGTGGATCAAAAGATCTGGAACTAGGTCCAGATTCCACGGTCGCTCCAAAAGAAATCGATGTATAAAGGGGAACCACACTTGTCGAGGCCAGTAAGGAGCAATGAGGATCAATGAGGCCTTCTGAGCGATAGCTTTCTGTATTACTTGAGAGATCAGTGGGAAAGGAGGAAATGCATACAGAAGTCCCCGGGGCCAAACTTGGACTAGAGCGTCCCTGCTGGGTTGGCCTGGTAAAGGGAATAGATTGAAATATTCTCTGCACTTGCTGTTTTGGGGAGTAGCAAAAAGATCGCAGCAAGGCTGACCCCACTTGAGAAAAATTTCTCTCACTACAGAGTCTTTCAGAGACCACTCGTGAGGCATGAGTATAGCTCTGCTCAACTTGTCCGCAATGTGATTGGACTTCCCGGGGATGTGCGTTGCTATCAGAAAGCGCTGAGAAGAAATCGCCCATTGCCACAGTCTGAGTGCTTCTCGACACAGGCGGTATGATCTGGTTCCGCCTTGTTTGTTGATGTACCACACTACAGACATATTGTCTGTCTGGATTGCAATCGTTCCCAAGGGAAGAGAGTCTTGAAGGGCTTGCAACGCTAAAAGCACTGCTCTCATCTCCAGAACATTTATGTGCAAGTGGCATTCGTTTGGTTGCCATGTGCCCTGGACTGTCCTGCCCTGATAATGCCCCCCCCACCCGATCAGGGAGGCATCCGTTGCCAGAGTAGCAACCGGAGGAGGTGGAACAAATGGTCTTCCCGACAGGAGCTGGGGGGAAGACATCCACCACATGAGATGCTTTTTGCACGCTTGCGTGATCATAATGGTGTGAGACATTGGAAGTTCCTGGTATGACCATTGAGTAAAGAGCATCCACTGAAGGATCCGCATGTGGTATCTGGCCAATGGAAGGAGAGGTATGGCCGCTGCCATGATTCCCAACACCTTTAGAACTAACCTGGCTTTGACTCTGTTGTTGTTGAGAAGTGACACCAATTTGTGAATGTCTGATATCCTTTGGTGAGTTAGCCTTGCAGACATGTTTATAGTATCTAGATTTGCCTATGTAGGTAATAGTACGACAAGGCGACAAAACAGACTTTTCGCAATTTATTGAAATACCCAGTTTTTGACAAACGAAAAGTATAATCTCTGGCCATCAGAAGGAGATGCTTGGTGGGAGCTGTGAGAAGCCAGTCGTCCAAATATGGAAACACCTGGAATCCTTGTCGTCTCAGGTGAGAAGCTACCACTGCCATGCATTTGGTAAACACCGGGGCAGTGGTGAGACCAAAGGGCAGGGCCCTGAACTGAAAATGACTGGTTCCCAGCCTGAAGCGGAGGAATCTTCTGGAGCGTCTGTTCATTTTATGTGATAGTACGCATCCCGAAGGTCTATAGAGCACATCCAGTTTCCTTTGCCCAAAAGGGGAAGAATGGATTGCAGCGTGACCATCGAAATCTTGTTTTCTTGACTGATTTGTTCAAGACACTGAGATCCAAAATCGGTCTCCAGTCCCCTGTTTTCTTTGGAACTAAAAGAACCTTGAGTAGATTCGGATCCTTGTTGGTCTGCTGGCACTGGCTGAATTGCTCTTTTGCAAGCAGTTTTGAAATTTCCAAAGCTGCTATATCCCTTTGAGCGGGTGGAACATCTGGAAGGGATTTTTGACTGATTTGGAAAAGCGAAGAAAGGGGATAGAATAGCCTTCGAAATGGACTGTACCCATTTGTCTTGAGTCAGGGATAGCCAGGCTTCTGGGTACAGTGACAATCTTCCCCGACTGCCTCGAAGATGGGCAGTCGGGCAACACCTCAGGGATGCTGAAAGGGCTTGTCAGGAAAGGCTTCCCGATTGCCCTGGTTCTGCGGACCCCTGCCCCTAGGCGGCGTCTACCATTGTTATTCCCACCTCTGCCTTTGGTAGGAAAAGCGACTCTGTCGTCAGGCGAAGTCCCTTGAGATTGTTTACGGAACCACATCTTCCCACCCTTCTGGCCTTTGGGGTAAGGCCTAGAAGGAGTCGAAAAACGGACTCCGACGGCAGAAAGGGTCTTGCCATCAGTCTCGCACCTAGTCAGGGTTTCTTTCACTTGAGGACCAAAGAGATGATCCATCAAAAGGGGAGTTCGTGAAAGACGTCTTGAAAGGGTCCGCAAAATTGCAAAGCCGCATCCAGGCGTGCCTACGTAAGGCTACACCTGTCCCTGCGGCTCTGCTTGCTCCATCGGCCGCGTAAGAGAGGAGGCGCATGGAGGAGTTGGATATGGAATTAAGGGTAGCCAGCTGCGTGTTCATCTTTTCTTGGAAACCCGCAGCTGTAGGATCCTTTAACATTTCACTCGCTTCCTTGATCAAGTCCCTTTGAAGGCAGTGAAATGGCACAGGTAGTTCAGCGACGCATGGTAAATGTCGCTGAGGAGAACATCCGCTTCCCGTACCTATCCATGGACCTAGATTCCTTGTTAGGTGGATGGACAGGCACTGAAGGATCAGCCAGTTCCTTCTTTGTGGCAGCAGCTACCACCATAGCATCCACAGAAACTCCTTTTGATAAAAATTGCTTGTCTGATGGAGCTGTGATGAACTTAGAGGGTCTCCTGGGAGTGGGGTCCACTGAATCAGGAGCCGTCCATGCCTTCTTAGCAACCACCTGCATGAGGGGGTGAAGGAGGGACACCCAGGAGGTGGAAGGGCGAGAGCCAAAGCGCCTCAAGATACACAGATTCGTCCTCCGAAGGGTTGAGGGCTGGCCAATTTCCCCTCTGTTTCAGGATCTCCAGAATGTCTGCAAATGAGACATCTTCAGAAGGGGAGCAGGGGAACCCTCAGAATCAGCCAAATCTGTGTCTGGGGTCATAGACTGATGTGCGTCAATGTGTCTCCTCTTGGACTTTCTCTTCCGAGGGGCTCTTCTGCCAAATCAGGAGAGGCCTCGGAAGAGGATGAAATCCCACAGGGGCTCCTGAGGAGCTGGCTCTCTGCGGTCCGGGATGAGGGAGTGAGTCGACTTACCCTGAGGCAGCATAGAGGGAGGGGCGGACGGAGCCGACTGTGGAGTAGAGCCAGGCTCTAACACACTCCGCATGACCTCGAATGCACCCCTGTCAGGCAGAGCCAGAGGTCCCCGCTCCGAGGAGCTAAGAACCCCCCTCGGCACCGACAGTGATGGCTCCGAGGCCGATGTCAGAGCCGAACTCACCAGCGCCGAAGCCCCGAGAGGGAGAGGGGGGTCGGACAAGGGTCCGATGCCACTCACCCCCTCGGAGCCGATGAGGGAAGTCCGGCGCCGAGATTCTTCCAAAGAAGAAAACGGAGCCGACGACGGAGCCGAAGACAATTGTCTCGGCTCAGAAGTAATCACAGTCTCGGCTCCGACGCGACCCGGCTCCGAACTCAAGAGAGTCGAAGGAGGAAAAAGTTGATGGACCGGGGCAGGCATCGACTGATGAGTCGGGCTCTGAAGCATCTGGGCTAGTGCCTCGGACTTAAGTAGTCGACTCACTACCCTCTGAAGGTCATGATCGGACAGCCTCGATGACCTAGTGGAATGAGACCTTTGGCTCCGTTCAGACAGCAGGGGAGATCCTGGAGCCGAATGAACGGAGCCAAGAGATGGTGACCTAGACCTCTTCCTAGATGTCGGCTCCGAAGGTCTGGTCGGAGCCGACACGGGAACCTCAATAACCTCGGCTCCGGCGGGCAGGGAGCCACAGAAACTGTGGACTGAGACTTATCGGCTCCAGCGGAGCCGATAAAGGCAAAGGTTGAGCAACCTGAGGTCTCGGCTCAGAAGCGGAGCCGAAGACCTCGATGCCTTAGAGGGCTTCCCTGTTGAAACTGACAGGGAATCCTCTGGCTTCAGTAAGCCTCTAAGAATTAATTTGTTTTTTCTTTCCTGCAGGACCCTGGGGCTGAAGCCATGGCACACAGCACAGGAGTCCTGCAGGTGCAAAGGCCCCAGACAATAGACACAAGAAGTGTGAGCGTCTGTCAGAGACATTTTCTGACAGCACGCATCACACTTCTTGAATCCGGAGACCTTTGCTTCTTTAGACATTTCCCTGACTGACAGGTGTACACAAACACTCACCCAAACACACAAGTTATACCCTGTCAGGAAAAAACAATAATTTTAGTAGTAATACTAGTATTTAAAGTACACTAAACTAGATTAAACTACAAGAAACACAAACACTCCACTAGGGAAGGGAAGGCCTAAGGGCCCAATGGAAGAACCAAAGGTTCTTTGGGAAAGAAAAGGAAAAATTTAGGGTCGGGAATAAAGTTTTGTAATCTACACTAACTAAGAAAGAATATTAACTTAAAAGGGGTTTTAAAGAGTAACTTTTACAAGAAAAATTAACACTCACCAGGAACCGGTAGAAACAACCAACCTCGAAGCTGTAGCGGCAAACAAGATCTGGGGTAACTCTCGCCTAGCATTGTGGGATATAAGGGGAGCCTCGAGCCGGTGGAACCAACTCTCGAGCTTTTAGAGTGGCCGAGTCGGAGCCGAGGTCGGCTCCGAACCCATTCAGCAAGAATGAAGGCGAGATAGACAACTTAACATCAGAATATAAATCTTTGACATCGATGGTAACAAATGTGTCATTCACATTGTATTCAGTAGAACCAATTATAGATAAAAAAATCCCATGAATCTTTCAATAAATGTTTTTCAGTATATATATACCTTTTTAAGTTGTTGTCAATAAATTTTGCTATAGGATTTGTGATGGACCCCTGTGCATCCACAATTGGTCTAAAAGGGGGGTTATTTAAATCTTTATGAATTTTAGGCACTCCAAACATAGTTGGAGTCCTGGGGTGACAAATGTTCAAATAATTGAATTCATCTATATCTATATGTCCTTCAATGACTAGATCGTAGATGATACCTCTAATACGTCTATAAGCTGTATTTAGTTCATTAAGTGAACTCAATGTGTATGTATTGCTGTTTAATATTTTTTCTAGTGCCATGTTGTAATCATGAGTATTAAATATGGTCATTCCACCCCCCTTGTCTGGTTTAATAAATCTAATGTTTTTTTACCTCCTTTAACATATTTAAAGTACTATATTCGTTTTTTGTTAAATTGTAATTCTTATTCTTGTTACTATGTGTTTCAAGAGCACGAAAATCAAGTTCACACATTCTTTCGAATGTATCCAATGTAGGATGAAGAGGTGGATTAAAGGAACTAGAAACATATAATGGTTTCATTACTTGGTCATTGTTGTGAAATAATAAGCCTAAATTTAATTTTCTAACAAATATTTTCAAGTCAATTATAGAAGACACTGTGTTCATTTTTTTACTTGGAATGAACGTTTGACCTCGTGAAAACAAGTCACAAATGTTATAATCAAAAGTAAAATCCGAATAATTGTACACAGTGAAATCACCAGTAGTGTTAGTGTACTTAATAGGCTTCTTGTTGGACGACATATCGGACGACATATCGCACACTAATGTCCCCTGTAGATATTAGAGGTGGTGCGTGGCAATTATTACTAGAAAGACGTGAGCTTGAATGGCAATTAAGATTGAATGCAAATAATTGGCCAGGGTTGAATAATTCTTTATCTATTGGTAGTATTTTAAAGTTACAATCATTAGTGAGATAAAAAACTCTTTTTATTACTATTTAATTTATTTATTTATTTAATTATTTATTTATTTACATGGATTTACCACTACACACAAGTATTTCATACCAAATAGTTTATCTTATTTCTAAAATTGATCATATGTGCATACACACATGCATACATATGTTTTACATCAATTTAAACCTCACAGATCATCAATTAATTTAATTATTTATTTATTTATTACTACTATCTTATTGTGTATTTTTAAATATTTTTTGTCATTATTACTAATCATTTTATTACATGTTTTACTATTTTTTGCAGTCAAACCAAGAAAACATATACATGACTGTTGGTATTGAGTGTAATTTATAAACATACACACATTTTATAATTGACACTGTGAATACCACACATGGAATGAACTAACAAATACAATTTTAATCTATGATTATTTAGAGGCTGGTAATAGTGCTTTGTGAACATTGGTCGAACATTTTATACAAGTTTACTATCGCCAGCACTAGATTGTTGAGAAGTTAATTTAATATTTTATACACAATATTTTACATACAACTTTTTTTAAAATTATAATTATTATTAGTTATATAAAATTCATTACATACTGTACATTATATATTATTTATTATTAATTTGTAAGCTGACAAAAGACGTTTATTCCCATTCACACATATATACTGTATTACGTTATACATATTTTACACATCTCAAATATTCTTTGACACCTTTGCATACGGGGTTGGATTTGCGAGCGCACATTACACGCTGTTCGAGTGCATTTCTTATATATATTTCTTGGCAGTTTAATATGCAGTTACTATGCACAGACACGCATATATTGTTTGTGCAAATATTAATTTACTTTTTGTTCGGCACATACACTAATATTGCTTTGATTGTTAAAACATTACTTTGTTAGTATTGTCTTTAAAAGTTCTTTTAAGTAAGCATGCTGCTTCTTTAATATTTCGAATGGGTTTAATTGCTTACATCACTGACTAAAATTATTTAATCAGCAGGAAGTGATGTGTAAACTGTTTGAAAAAGTTTGGCAGGAGCCAAGCGAAAGCGCTTATTTGATACTGTCTGACATTCGTTTTTTGTGGATTTACTTGTTTTTATTAAACTTTCGTTGAGCAAGTCCGTTTTTTCTTGGTTTAAGAGAAAGGTCATTGAAGCATTGGCTTTTTATTATGATCTTTAATAGTTTCATGTTGTTCATATGATTTTTGTGCTTTAGCACTTGAGTTTATGCTTTGTAATAACTATGTGATTTTCATTGGTTGATTTGAATATAAAAATGCATGACGCTTTTATTGGGTTGTCTGATGAAGTGGTGTATTACTGTGAAAGCGCTCACCTTAATAAATTATTTATGTTTTATCTGAGTTGGTTTTATTTGACATTTTGAGTTACTATTCTACCTGCAGGAGCACCACGCTGGTGTGTTACATACTTTGAAGTGTTATTGAGTTTTGGGCAAGAGAGGTCCAAGTTTATTTGCAATGTACAGTTATTTGATGTTTCTTACATTGAAAATAAGAAGTTATGTACCTACCATAACGTTCCATGTTAGTTGTCTTCTTCTCGCCTTCTTTCTTGCTGGATGGGTTCGGAGCCGATCCTCAGCTCCGACTCGGCCAATACTAAAGCTCGGGAGCCAATTCCATCGGCTCGAGGCTCCCCTATATCCCACAATGCTAGGCGGTAACTACTCAGATCTCGTTTGATAGCTAGACCAAGCAACTCTAGTCTCCATAGTATGGAGAAGGGTAACCCACCTCTATATAAACCAGAGTTTAAGGTATCCCAGACCTAACAAAAGGGGAAATAGAGGTGGTAGAACGTGTGGGAATGACACTCTTCCAGAGGAAGATCACAAAAAGAATTCCTATCTGTCTGTCCAGGCTTGGGGGAAGGAGGGTGGGACGCAAGAAAGAAGGCGAGAAGAAGACAACTAACATGGAACGTTATGGTAGGTACATAACTTCTTAATGTTAAGTTGTCTATCTCGCCTTCATTCTTGCTGGATGGGACCGCGTCCCTAGCACCTTATCCCGGGTGGCCTATCGGAACAGACTCTTGAGAACAGTGGAACCAAAGTTGGCACGGTTTCTGGAGATCATGTCCAATTTGTAATGTGAAATGAAGGTATGAGGAGAAGCCCAAGTGGCTGCTGCACAAATAGAATCTATTGGCAGCCTGTCCTGAAAAGCTACGGATGTAGCTAATGCCCTAGTTGAATGAGCTCTAGGTCTTGAAGGTAGTTTTTGATGTCTGATCTCATAGATGAATGTAATTGTAGAGGTGAGCCATCTAGAAAGGGAAACTTTGGTAACTGGAAGGCCCGATTTCCCTTCTGCATATGATAGAAAAAGCTGATCAGATTTCCTGAATTATTTAGTTCTGTCTAAATAATATCTAAGTTGGCGGTGAACATCCAGAAAATGTATCTTTTGTTCCGACCTGTTGGAATAGTTAGGGAAAAAGACGGGAAGATCAATTGTTTGGTTTAGGTTTGTTTGAGAGGAAACCTTAGGTAAAAAGGAAGGATTAGTACGGAGGGATACCCTATCTTTGTGAAAAACTAAGTAAGGAGGGAGACTGCACAGAGCATGGAGTTCAGATATACTTCTCGCTGAAGTTATGGCTACTAGAAAAAGTGTCTTCCATGAAAGCAACTTCAGGGAACATGAAGCCGCTGGTTCGAAAGGGGGAATGATTAAGGATGCCAGAACCAAGTTCAAGTCCCATTGAGGCGGGGGATCTTTGATTGGAGGTTTGAGAAGAAAAACACCCCTCAAAAAGGCTTTGCAGAGCTTGTGAGCTAGACTCCGATACACCTACATGATAATTAGATATAGCAGCCAACTGAAATTTAATGGTAGATGAAGAAGAGCCTAAATGAAAGAGTTCTGCTAGAAAGTCCAGAATAGACTGGATAGGTGCAGTGAAGGGATCTATATTTTTTGATGTTGCCCAAAAGGAGAAGCGTTTCCATTTGCTATTATAAATCTTCCGGGTAGAAGATTTATGAGAGGCTATCAAGATATCTCGGACCGAGCGAGATATTAAGGGAAGCCTGGCTAGGGTCGGAACCGGAGAAACCATGCTGTGAGGTTGAGAGAATGAAGAGACTGGTGCAGCTGGCCCGATTGGTGGGTCAACAGATCTGGCACTGGGTCCAGATGCCAAGGCTGCTCCAAAAGGTAACTATGAAGGAACAGAAACCATATCTGTCGAGGCCAGTAAGGGGCAATGAGGATCATTGTCACTCTCAAGGCGATGGCTTTCTGAATTAGTTGAGTTATCAGTGGAAAGAGGGGAAAGGCATACAGAAGTCCCCGGGGCCAATCGTGGACTAGAGCGTCTCTGGTGGGATGGCCTGGTAATGGGAAGAGAGTGAAGAAGTCGTGACACTTGCTGTTTTGGGGAGTAGCAAAAAGATCGCAGCAAGGCTGGCCCCATCATTGGAACACTTCTCCCAGTACTGACTTCTTCAGAGACCACTCGTGGGGCATGAGAATTGCCCTGCTCAATTTGTCTGCAATCACACTGGATTTCCCGGGAATGTGCGTTGCTACCAGAAAACGCTGAGAAGAGATCGCCCATTGCCAAAGTCTGAGTGCCTCTCGACATAAGGGGTATGATCCGGTTCCGCCTTGTTTGTTGGATGTACCACACTACGGACATGTTGTCCATCTGAATTGCAATAGTCCCTGTGGGAAGAGAGTCGTGAAGGGCTTGCAACGCTAAAAGCACTGCTCTCATCTCTAAGACATTTATGTGCAAGTGGCAGTCGAAAGGTTGCCACGTGCCTTGGACTGTCCTGCCCTGATAATGCCCCCCCCCACCCGATCAGGGAGGCGTCTGTTGTCAACGTGGCGACTGGGGGGGGGGGTGAAGGGGAATCTTCCTTGGAGAAGCTGAGGGGATGTGATCCACCAAGACAGTTGATTCTTGCATGATTGAGTCAACAATATGGTGTGGGACATCGGGAGCTGTTGGAAGGACCATTGAGTAAACAGCATCCATTGGAGGATCCTCATGTGGAAGCGAGCTAAGGGGAGAAGGGGGATAGCTGCTGCCATGAGTCCTAATACCTTCAAAACTAGTCTGGCTTTGACTTTGTTGCATTGTAAGAGAAGGTAAACTTGTTTGCGGATGTCCGACTCTCTGCTCTGTGAGTCTGGCTGAAAGATTGTGTGTGTTTAATGTGGCGCCTATAAAGGTAATAGATTGACAAGGCGGCAAGGCAGATTTTTCGAAATTTATTGAAATGCCTAGAGCTTGGCAAGTTTGGATAGTGAAGTCTCTGGATAGAAGTATTTGATGTCTGGTGGTGACAGTAAGGAGCCAGTCGTCTAAATATGGAAACGCCTGGAATCCTTGACGTCTCAAGTGAGCCGCGACCACTGTCATGCATTTGGTAAACACTCGGGGGGCTGTAGTGAGACCAAAGGGCAGGGCTCTGAATTGATAGTGACTGGTTCCCAGCCTGAAGCGGAGAAATCTCCTGGAGCGTCTGTTCATCTTTATATGGTAGTACGCGTCCTGAAGATCTATCGAGCACATCCAATTGTCCTGACCCAAGAAGGGCAGAATGGACTGTAACGTGGCCATCCGGAATTTTGTTTTTTTGACATACTTGTTTAAGTTGCTGAGATCCAGTATGGGTCTCCAGTCCCCTGTTTTTTTTGGTACCAAAAAGAATTTGGAGTAGATTCCGGATCCTTGTTGGTCTTCTGGGACTGATTGGATAGCTCTTTTTGATAGCAGCTTTGAAATTTCTAGTGCTGCTTGTTCCCTTAGACTGGGTGGAACGTCTGGAAGGGATCCTTTGGGTTGGGATGAAATGTGAATAAAGGGAATTTTGTAACCCTCGGATATGATCGACTGTACCCATTTGTCTTGTGTAAGGGAAAGCCAGGCTTTTGGGTACAGAGATAATCTTCCCCCGACTGCCTCCGAAGGTGGACAGCCGGGCAGCACCTCAGGGATGCTGAAAGGGTTTATCAGAGAAAGTTTCTCTGCTACCCTGGTTTTGCGGACCTCCTCTGCCTCTAGGGCGGCGTCTATTATTATTCCCCCCTCTGCCTCTAGAGGGGAATCGACCTTGTGCGTCAGATGAGACTCCCTGGGTTTGTTTGCGGAACCACATCTTTCCTTCCCTCTGACCTTTGGGATAAGGCCTAGAAGGGGTAGAAAAACGGACTCCCACGGCAGAGAGAGTCTTACCTTCCACCTTGCACCTAGTCAATGTCTCCTTCACCTGAGGACCAAACAAGGATGATCCATCAAAGGGGGAATTGGTGAAGGACGCCTTGAAAGGGTCCGCAAAGTTGCACAGCCGCATCCAGGCGTGACGCCGTAGGGCAACGCCTGTGCCTGCGGCTCTACTCGCCCCATCCGCAGCATATAAGATAAGCCGCATGGAGGAGTTGACGATGGAGTTCAGGGTTGCCAACTGGGAGTTCATTCTGTCTTGGAACCCCTAAGCTGTTGGATCCTTTACTTCTTCACTCATATCCTTGAGTAAATCTCTCTGGAGACGAGTGAAGTGACATAAATAGTTCAGCGACCGCATTGAAAAAGTCGCTGATGAAAACATCCGCTTACCGTACCTGTCCATGGTCCTAGATTCCTTATTAGGAGGATGAACAGGTACCGAAGGATCAGCTAACTCCTTCTTAGTGGCTGCAACCACCACCATGGCATCGACGGAGACGCCTTTAGATAAAAAATCTTTATCTCTAGGGGCAGTAATAAATTTAGACTGCCTCCTCGGGGTGGGTTCCACTGAATCAGGAGCCGTCCAGGCCTTCCTTGCCACCACTTCCATAAGGGGGTCAAAGGGAGGGGACACCCAGGAGGTAGAAGGGCGAGAGCCGAACGCCTCAAGGTACACTGACTCATCCTCTGAAGGGTTAAGGGCTGGCCAGTTCCCCCTCTGTTTCAGGATTTCAAGGATGTCAGCAAAGGAGACATCCTCAGAGGGGGATCGAGGGGAACCTTCAGATTCCTCTAAGTCAGTGTCAGAGGTGATAGACTCAGGGGAGTCAATGTGCTTCCTCTTGCACTGCCTCTTCCTAGGGGGTTCTCCTACTGGGTCAGGAGAGGCCTCGGAAGAGGAGGAAATTCCCAATGGGGAAACTTGAGGAGTTGGCTCTCTGCGGTCTGAAGCAAGGATGTGGGTAGAAATCACCGCAGGCACTGATGATGGAGGGGCTGACGGAGCCGACTGTGGGGCAGACTCTGGTTCTAGCATGCTCCACATGACCTCGAAGGCACCCCTATCGGGCAAGGCCGGAGGTCCCCGCTCCGAAGAGACCAGGACCCCCCCGGCACAGACAGGGACGGCTCCGAGGCCGATGTCGGAGCTGAACTCACCAGCGCCGAAGCACCGAGAGGGAGAGCGGGGTCGGACAAGGGTCCGATGCCACTCGCCCCTCGGAGCCAACGAGGGAAGCTCGGCACTGAGATCCCTCCAAAGAGGAGATCGGAGCAGACGACTGAGCCGAAAGGGAAGGTATTGGATCCGACGCACCGACAGTCACGGCTCCGATGAGCCCCGGGTCCGAGCTCAAAGGAGTCGGAGGAGAAACACACTGAAGGACAGAAATAGCCACTGACTGATGAGACGGGCTATGAAGCATTTGGGCCAGCGCCTCAGACTTGAGAAGTCTACTCACTACCCTTTGCAAATCGTGGTCAGATAGCCTGGAAGACCGTGAGGAATGCGATCTATGGCTCCGCTCCGAAAGAAGAGGGGACCCTGGCGCCAAGTGAACGGTGCCGATGGAGGGAGACCTAGACTTTTTTCTTAAAGGTTGCTCCGATAAAAGTATCGGAGCCGACTGAGTCTTAGCCTTGGCTCCGGACGGAGCCGAGGTAATAGTATGAGGCTTAGAAACATCGGCTCCAGTCGGAGCCGATATCGAAACAGTTTTGATGCTTCCAGAGGACGGCTCTGAAGCTGGAGCCGACTGTCTGGAAGTCTTAGAAGGCTTCCCTGACACAGACTGGGTCGGGGGGCCTTCAGGCTTTAATAAGCCACGCAAAATTAATTTATTTTTGCGTTCCTGCAGGACTCTAGGGCTGAAACCATGACACACAGCACATGAGTCCTGCAGGTGCAAAGGTCCCAGGCAATACACACAATAAGTGTGACCGTCTGTCAGAGACATTTTCTGACAGCACGAATCACACTTCTTGAAGCCCGAGACCTTTGAATCTTTAGACATTGTAAGATTAGTGTTTAATAAAAAAAACACACAAGCACACCTTAAAACAAAAAATATAAAACCAGTCACACAGAAGGACCAGGAAGGGGAAGAGGCCTAAGGCCTAACTTGTAAAAGAGGAATAAAAGGGTCAATTAAACACTAAGGGGGACCCGATTAACTCTAGGAAACTATTAAAATAAAATTTTATACTAAAGGGGAGAAAAATAGGTCTAAAAGGATTATTTTAGTGATAACTCTACTAACCTGTCAGAGCCGGTAGAAAAAGCACCTAGTCAGCTAAGCGGCAAACAAGATCTGAGTAGTTACCGCCTAGCATTGCGGGATATAGGGGAGCCTCGAGCCGGTGGAATTAGCTCTCGAGCTTTAGTTTTGGCCGAGTTGGAGCCGAGGATCGGCTCCGAACCCATCCAGCAATAATGAAGGCGAGATAGACAACTTAACATGAGGTGATTTACTGCAAAAACAATATTACAATAATAATACAGTGCCCGAGAGTTTATTTCACTCGCATAGTAAAGTTGATGAGATGTTTCTTAAATGATAATAAATGACTTTGGCAAAATGATGGTGAATGACTTCAGCATTTAGCCTTCAGAACAATATTACAAGAGTGTTAAACCACCAGAGAGGTTTAATTCGCAAAGCCCAAAAGAAAACAAATTTAGATAGAAGTTCTGGCATATGTGCAAGAGTATATGTTTGCGCTTAGTTGCAAAACCCTTCGCTGGTATGTGTTAATGTGGCAGACGGATTTCGAAAACCCCTACCACTTGTGTTTGATCAGAATATTGCAGAGAACTGGAGAATATTTGAGCAAGAGTATGATATTTTTATACAAGCAGCTTATGCCTATAGAGATGCATGCACCAGGACATTCATTTTGCTAAACCTAGCTGGGTCAGAGGCCATAGAGAGAAAGCATTCATTTGCGCATGCATATGCAGTATATGAAGAAGGTGGTGAAAATTGTCATATTGTTGTACAAGCTGAAGCAAGAGAAGACCCAGAGTGTTTGAAGTGCAAGTTCAGAGAAATGTGTAACCCTCAAACAAATATACATTAGAGAAACATTTGCTTTAAACGAGAGATCAGAAAAGTACAGTTGTGTACACCTACCATAAATGTAGATGTTAGAGTGTATTCACTGTTGCAGCCATTATATTTGGGTAATCTGCTGGCAGGTTGCCCTCAGTTGGCCTGAATAACAAAGTCTTGGGTCCTGCGTCAGTTGCCGTCTCCTCTGCCATGACATCAGGTCGTCAGGGGTATAAAACATGCAGCCGATGCCATTTTAATCAGTTTTTCTTGCCTCAGATGTCAGGTGCCCCCCAAATTTTGAGCAAAAATTATATATACACACACACATACATACATACATATATATATATATATATATATATATATATATACACACACACATATGCATGTAATTTAGAACACAAAAAATTTTACCTCCAACTAAAAGCAAATACACCAAAAAGGCTTTTGAGCATAGTGAAGGAAAGAAGAGGTATAAGAGAAAAAAAGGGGGCTGGCGGGTGGGTAACCCAGACTGCAACAGTGAATACACTTGAACATCTACGTTTATGGTAAGTGTACACAACTGTACTATGTTCTTCGTGTTTCACTGTTGCAGTCATTACATTTGGGTAGAATCCGAAAGCTATGGATGGGAGGATGGAATTATACAGCATTAGGAGCAGCTATAAGGCCCTGCAAGACAGCAGTGGCAAAGCCTGCCCTGGATTTAGAAAAGAGAGGTAAATGGTAATGTTTGGTGAACGTATGAACTGAGCTCCAAGTAGCAGCTTCTAGAATGTTTCTGGTAGGAACCCCTCTGAGAAAAGCTGCAGAAGTAGATGCAGCCATGGTGGAATAGGATCCGATCCTCTTGGGGACAGGTTTACCATGGTGCATGTAGCAGAAACGAATGCAATGGCTTATCCATTCCGAAATAGTCTGCTTTGAAATAGCCTTCCCCTCTGCCCCTGCAGCAAATGCCACCAGTAGTTGCTCAGACTTTCTTAGAGATTTTGTCCTGTTTAAGTAGAATCTTAGTTGTCTGTGTATATCCAATGAATGCAGAATCCGCTCCCCCTTATTCTGCAGATTTGGGAAAAAAAGTTGGCAGATGAATGGTCTGGTTAGGAAACACACTGGTTACCACCTTAAGGCATAAAGTATGGATTGGTCTTGAGAGCCACCCTGTCCGGATAAAAGATAATGAAAAGGCTCCACTGCCATGAGAGCCTGAAGTTCTGAAATCCTTCTTGCTGAAGTGACAGCTAAAAGAAATGCTGTCTTCCAGGAAAGAAATTTTATGTCTGCAGTAGCAGCTGGTTCAAAAGCAGGTAGGGTGAGATTTTCCAGCACAAAACTTGAGGTCCCATGCAGGAATCGGTGCTCTCCTGGGAAGTCTCAATTTTTTGGCCCCTGTGAGGCACTGCTTTAGCAGGGGATGCAGGGGATGAGAAAAAGAGAGAAGGCTCTGTGTTGTAATGAGCGGAGATGGCAGAAGCATGGATTTTTATAAAAGAAAAAGACAGGCCCTTGTGAAGCATCTCAGTTAAATATTGCAGAATCTGTGGAATATTGGACATTGCTGTGTTTATTCCTTGTGCTTGGTTCCAGGCACATAATCTTTTCCATTTATCAGCATAAGATTTTCTAGTGCTAGGCCTTCTTGCCTCCAAAATGACATCTGTCACAGGTTTACTGAGAGATGTGACTGGTGAAATTAGATGATTAGCCAAGCTGCAAGATTCATGGTTTGGAGCAGAGTGTGCAGAATTTGATAGTTCTGCTGAGACAACAGATGAGGTGTCTGAGGCAGGTACCACGGAGGAAGGTGTGACATTCCGTAGAAGCTGGTAGCAGTGCTGGCGAGACCAGTCTGGAGCAATCAGAATCACTTTTGTTTTTTCCCATTTGACTTTTAGCAAAACCTTGGAGATCAGAGGCAGAGGGGGAAAGGCATAGACTGATAGGTTTTTCCAGCTGAAGGATAGAGCATCCACTTTCCAAGCTTTTTTGTGATGAATTCTTGTGCAGAATTTGTGTAACTGACAGTTTTGGGGGGAGGCAAAAAGATCTATGTCTGGGCACCCCCATTTTCGTGTCAACATGCTGAAGATTTGTGGATTTAGTTTCCATTTGTGTGGGTCCATAAGATTTCTGCTTAGTTCGTCTGCCAGAGTATTTTGCTTTCTTGGCAGGAATTGAGCTTGTAGATGTATTTGGTAAGTCAAAGCTGTGTTCCACAAGGCCATGGCTAGTCTGCAAAGAGGGTAGGTGTGGGTACCCCCCCTGCTTGTTTATGTACCACATAACTGTGGTGTTGTCTGTCTTTATCAGTAGTTGTCCTGGATGAAGGAAGTCCTTGAAGGCTGTCAGAGCATTCTGTACAGCTAGCATTTCTTTCTGGTTGATATGCAGGTGCATTTGGTTTGGGCTCCATTGGCCCTGAATGCATCTCCCTGCCAGATGCCCCCCCCCCCCCCAAGCATAGTCTGATGTGTCTGTAGTCAGGGTTTGGGTGGCAGGGGGTAGAGTGAATGACAGTCCTTGTTTAGGTAACAGGCTTCTGCCCACCATAGGAACTCCTGTTGCAGGCAAGGAATGAGAGGAATCATTGTTTCCAGGCTGTGACCATGTTGACTCCATAAGCTTTTTAGGTACCATTGAAGTTTCCTCATATGCAGTCTTGCATATGGAAAGTACAGTTGTGTACACTTACCATAAATGTAGATGTTCGAGTGTCTTCACTGTTGCAGTCATCACTGTAGGGTTCTTCCTGCCGGCAGGCAGCCCTCGGTTGGCCAGAATCCCAAAGTCTGGGTCCGGCGTCGGCTGTTCAGTCATGCTCCCTGACGTCAGAGCGCTAGGAGTACAAAGCTGGCAGCCGACGCCATGTTCTTCAGTTTTTCTTGCCCTACATGCCAGGTGCCCAAAAATGAAGGCGAGTAGTAAAACAAAGTAACAACATACAAACAACCCCATACCCTGAAGCAAATACACCTCAGAAGGGTGAAGTAGGAAACCACAATAATGAAAGTATAAGAGGGGTCAGGAGGGAGGGTAACCCAGACTGCAACAGTGAAGACACTCGAACATCTACATTTATGGTAAGTGTACACAACTGTACTATGTTCATCGTGTTTCACTGTTGCAGTCATCACTGTAAGGTTGAATCCCAAAGCTGAGATAAAGGGTGGTGGTTATAGAGTAGGAGGGGCGGCTAGAAGACCCTGCAAGACTGCAGAAGCAAAGCCTGCCCTTGACTTAGAATAAAGAGGGAGATTATAGTGCTTAGAGAAAGTATGCACCGAACTCCAGGTTGCAGCTTCCAAAATGTCTTTGGTAGGAACTCCCCTGAGAAAGGCAGCTTAAGTAGCAGCAGCTCTGGTAGAGTGAGTCCTAACAGTTGCTGGGATTTGTTTTCCATGATGCGAGTAACAAAATCGGATTCCTTGAGCAATCCATTTAGAAATGGTCTGTTTTGAAATAGCTTTGCCTTGGGAATTTGTTGCATAAGAAACAAACAGTTGCTCTGTTTTCCTGATATCCTTGGTTCCTTGGTTCTGTCCAGGTAAAAACCCTGGCTAACTAATAATACTAGGCATAAAATCATTCTTAGAAATAAATCTTGGTCTAAATGGCGAACCACTAAAAATCTAACTGACCGCCAAAATTTCAGAGAGCTTAGAAACAACACTAAAAGATCTATCCTAACAGACAAAAAGAACTATTACCTCCAGCTACAGCATACCACTAATAAAGAACCTAAAAAATTCTGGGCCAGTATTAACAATCTTCTATCTCCAGGTCACTCCATTTCACCTAATCCCCAGGACTCTAACCCAGATAACCCTAAACAAACAGCAAATGATTTCAACTTGTTCTTCACAAATACTATCAAAACACTTGCTAGTCATTTATCTCCTGATAAGTCAAACCTACTTCCACCTATATCAAATCCACCTCCTACCCTCCACTTACAACCTGTCTCTACCTCCTTCATCACATCACTGCTCCAAAAACTAAAACCAACCACTCCCTCTGCAGACAAACTGCCTGTAGAATTCCTGCAGGTAGGTGCCAAAGCCTTAAGCTATCCTATTTCCATCCTAATTAACAGATCTATAAAGGAAGGAATCTTCCCCTCTCTCTGGAAGATATCTCATATCATCCCACTACATAAAGGAGGCAGCTCTAATGAGTTTTCCAATTTTCGACCAATAGCTCTACTCTCACCACTTGCAAAAATTATGGAAAAATGTATTCACAAACAAATACTAAATCACCTTCTTAACAACAACCTACTCTCTAACTGTCAGCATGGTTTCAGACCCTCACACAGTACCACTACAGCTTTACTCTCCTTCACTGACTCCATTAACACTAACCGTAACAACAACTACTTATCATCCTCAGTCTTCATCGATCTATCCAAAGCGTTTGATATGGTGAATCACAAACTTTTACTACATATTCTCAAATATTTTGCTCTTGACCAGCTAGCCTTATCCTGGTTTGAATCTTACCTAGAAAATCGTCAGCAGGCAGTACTTTGGAAAAACTCACTTTCAAATCTTCTACCTATCTCCATAGGTGTACCCCAAGGCTCAATTCTAGGCCCTTTACTATTTTCAATTTTTATCAATGACCTTCAATCTGCTATTCCTCATGCTACCTGTATTCAATACGCAGATGATTCTACTATAATCTGTACTGCTAACTCTCTAACAGAACTCCAGTCACTTACTCAAAAAGCTTTTAACACTGTAGAACAATGGTTCTCTGACTGCTGTCTACTCCTTAACCCCAAGAAAACCAAACTGTTACTTTTTTCACCTACTCGCAAATTGACTCCACCACACTTTACTCTTACATCCTCTGACAGAACACTCATTTCTCCTGACTTAACCACAAAACTATTAGGAATAACTATTGATAATAACCTCAACTTTGATTCTCACATCAACACCACCATAAAATTAGTAAATAAAAAAATAGGATCCCTTTACAGAATAAAACCTTTCCTAACACCTACAGCAAGACCTATCATTGCTAGGTCTCACCTAATTTCTACTCTTCTCTATGCTTGTCCCATTTACACTAATCTTTCCAAAAACAACATGAAGAAACTTGAAACATCCTATCATAACATAGCTCGATTTGCTGTAGGATCTCCTTTTCGAACTCATCACTGCCAGAACCTAAAAGAATTAGGGTGGCTTGAACTTCCTACCCAACTTCTTCTTCAACAGATCTTAATAGCTTATAAGATTCTATATCAGCCAACCAATACACCAATACTCTCTAGCCTTATTTCCCCATACAATAACCTGAAACAACTTCGCTCTGCTAACAAACTCCTGATTAATATTAGTAAATCTCACAATCATGCAGGTGACTGTTTATTCTCCAACTCTGTTGGAAAAACATGGAATAATCTACCCTCTGATATCACTTCTTTAACCTTCCTCTTTCCAACTTTTTAAAAATCAACTAAAGATTCATCTCAATAAACACTGGCTTTGCTCCTGCACTAATCCAGACTAATGCTCACTCTGCTCCTGCACTAATCCAGACTAATGCTCACTCAAAAAAAAAAAAAAAAAAAAAAAAAAAAAAAAAATTCTAGTATTTTATCTTTTTAAATCATCTGTTTAATTTACTTTGTTTCTCATGTAATATTTTTATGCCTTTTGTGAACGTGTACAACATATGGAGCTTTTCTCCCCGAGCCTCTACTGAAAATGGACATATATCCAGTTGGACTAGCCCGGTCAACAAATGTAAAATAAAATAAAATAAATAAATAAAATTGTCTGTGTACATCCAAGGAATGCAAGATCCTTTCCCCCTTATTTTGTGGATTATTGAAGAAGGTTGGCAGGTGAATAGTTTGATTTAAAGCTACTTTGGAAACCACTTTAGGCATGAAAGAAGGATTAGTCCTTAAAGACACCCTGTCTTGGTGCAAAATAATATAAGGTTCCACAGCCATGAGTGCTTGCAATTCCGAGACTCTCCTGGCTGAAGTCAAAGCCAGTAGGATAGCTGTCTTCCATGATAAATACTTAATATCAGATGTGGCAGCAGGCTCAAAAGGAGGCAGAGTGAGTTTTTCCAGAACATAGCTGAGGTCCCATGCAGGAACGGGTGGTGTCCTAGGGGGCCTTACATTCTTTGCTCCTCTGAGATATTGTTTCAGAAGTGGATGGGAAAAGATTGGAGGATCTGTATTGTAATGTGCAGAGATAGCTGAGGCATGTATTTTTATGGAGAAGAAGGATAAACCCTTATGTAGTGTCTGTCAGATATAGTAAAATCAGTGGGATATTAGGGATGAGGGGATCTGAATCCTGAGCATGCATCCAGGTGCAAAATCTCTTCCATTTTCCTGCATAAGATTTTCTAGTGCTAGGCCGTCTGGCTTCTAAGATGACATCCATGACCTGTTTGGGAAGAGGAGGATTAATCATAGACCCTGAATTCGCCAGGTTGCCAGGCTGAGAGTTTTGACATGAGAGTGCAGAACCTGGCCCTGGTGTTGGGACAAAAGATTTGGAATCTGAGGCAAAATCCAAGGTGGCTCCTGGGATGGATTCATCAGTGTTGAGTACCAAAATTGACGAGGCCAAATTGGGGCCAGTAGAATCATCATCTTGGGCTTGTCCTGCTTGATCTTTAATAACACCCGTGGAAGAAGAGGTAGTGGCGGAAAGGCATACCCAAAGAGGTTTCTCCAATTGAATGATAGTGCATCCACTTTCCATGCTAGTTTGTGGAATGTCCTTGTGCAAAAAATTTGTAACTGGTGGTTGAAGGGGGATGCAAACAGATCCATGTCCGAGCATCCCCAGGCTTCTGTAATCATCTTGAATATTTGGGTGTCTAGCATCCACTCATGTGGGTCTGACAGGTTCCTGCTCAGGCTATCTGCCAGGATATTTTGTTTCCCTGGCAGGAACTGAGCTTGTAGATTCACTTTGCAAGCTAGAGCTGTGTACCATAGAGTCATGGCTAGTCTGCAAAGGGGGTAGGAGTGTGAACCCACTTGCTTGTTTATGTACCACATAACTGTGGTGTTGTCTGTCCGTATCAGTAGTTGTCCTGGTTGTAGAAGGTCCCTGAAAGCCAAGAGGGCATTTTGTACAGCTAACACCTCTTTTAAATTGATATGTAGGTGTTTCTGATCCTCTGTCCAAAATCCCTGCAGACCTTTCCCCTGCAGGTGGGCTCCCCAAGCGTAATCTGAGGCGTCCGTGGTTAACACTTGGCTGGCTGGATGCAGACTGAAGGCTTTCCCTTTGTTGTGAAGACATGCCTTGGTCCACCAATGGAATTCCTTTTGTAGGCAAGGCAAGACAGAAATCTGTGTGTCTAGACTGTGGCAATGCTGAGACCATACACTTTTTAGGTACCATTGTATTTTTCTCATATGTAGTCTTGCATTTGGTATGAGAAGGATGCAGGAGGCCATGTAACCCAAAGCCTGCAGGAATTTCCTTGCAGTTAGCTGTGTCATTGACGCCAAGGTTTTGAAAGTTGAGGCCAGCTGTAGTTGTTTTTCGGATGTCAGGAATGCCATCTGGGTTGTAGTGTCTAGAAGAGCACCCAGGAAAGTTATCTGTTGTGTGGGTGTCAAATTTGACTTGTTTATGTTCACAGTGAATCCCAGGTAGTTTAGGAGATTTTGAACAAATTTCAGATGCTGTAGTAAGACATCCTTGCTGTCTGCTTGAATAAGGCAGTCATCTAGATAAGGGTAAATTTGAATTCCCTTGAGTCTGCAATAAGCCACTACTGGTGCCAGGCACTTGGTGAAGACCCTGGGTGCAGTAGACAAGCCAAAGGGCAGAGCAGAGAACTGGTAATGTTTCGAGCCGGCCTTGAACCCGAGGTATTTTCTGCACTCTTGTCTGATAGGGATGTGTAGGTAAGCATCCTTTAAGTCTAATGTCACCATCCATGCATTTTTGCTCAACATTGGCAGGAGCTGCTGCAGAGTAAGCATCTTGAACTTTGGAATCTCCAGGAAGGTGTTTAAAACTGACAGATCCAGGATGGGTCTCCAAGAATTTTATTTTCTGGGCACTAGAAAGAGCCTTGAGTAAAAGCCTTGCCCAGTCTCTGATTGCGGAACCAGTTCTATTGCCCTCATATCCATGAGGGATCCCACCTGGTTTAATGCCTCTGACCATTGATGTTCCGGTAGGTCTGGCCATCCATTTGGTCTTGGCAAGGTATGAAAGTGGAATTTTTTACCTCTTGAAACCACATCCAGAACCCACTTGTCTTGGGTTATGCAAGTCCAATTTTGTTGAAAATAAGAGTGTTTTCCTCCTATAGGAGCTTCCAGGCGAGAGGTGCCTGGAGCCAAGCAGGGGGAGTCATTGAGCCTATTTTCTATAAGATTGAGGTCTGTCCTCTCCACCCCTGGGGGTGGAAGCACTCCACTGCCTAGGTCTGCAAGAGGTTTGTGCTTGGGCCCTCCCTCTGGAGCGCCTATATCTACCCCTCTGAGGCCTGTCCGAGCTGGGAAAGGACCAATTTTTAGTTGGCCAATTTCTGCTAAATCTTGGGGGCTGAACTTGTAAGAAATCCTTAACTGTTTGCATGGATTTTGCCTTATCCTCCATTTTCTTTATCACCTCTTCAACCTTAGACCCAAAGAGAACATTATGCTGAACAGGAGCATCCAGTAACTTTGCTTTCACTTGATCAGGTAAGTTTTGTTCCTTTAACCAGGCATGCCTTCTAATGACTGTGCCAGAGGCAGCCGCCCTGCAAGAAGCATCCAAGGCATCAAAACCACAGTGTAAACCATGCTTCCCCACTTGTTCAGTGGCATGCATCAAATCGTGCAATTCCCTATTATCTGCACATGCAGCAATGGTACCTAGCTTTTGTTTCATAACAGACAGTAGAAATTGCTGATATTTTAGCACATGAAATTGGCAATTCAAAGCTCTAATAGATAAAGTAGCTGAAGTGTACACTTTTTTTACCCCATCTCTCCAAAGCTCTAGAATCTTTATCTGTTGGAATAGGGTTTTTAGCAGAAGCGGCCTTAACCCCCTTAGGACCCTGAGAAATGGTTTCTGGGTCAGCAGTAGGATTTTTGTAAAGAAACTGGTGGGAGTCAGGGACCCTGTAGTATCTGTCGGGCTTAGCTGGAGGAAAGGAGTCAGGAGTTAAATTAGCCTCAGAAAAGGCATCATCCACAATATCCAAAATAGGAGGAATAGCCAGGGGTCTATGCTGGGGAAGAAGAAGGAAATCCCTAAGTCTTCTCTTAGATTCTGAGTACTCCTATCCCTCACAGTGGAAATGTTCCCTCATGTCATGTAAAGTTTCCCCAAAAGAAAAATCCTCAGGGGGAGAGGTTGAAGGAATGGATTCCTCAGCATCAGAATCCTCATAAGGAGGGAAAGTATATTCCTGCTCAGAGGAAGACACTGATGAAATAGATGCCTGATCAGAAGATTCATAATCCACATCTTGCCTTGGCCTTTTGTCTGGATGGGGATGTGAACCCCTAATCATGGTTAATAAGTCCTCCGCCATTTTAAGTAGCTGTTTCTGAGATTTGGGTCCCGGATCAGAAGAGGCCTGGGCTGGTGTCTTAGACTTAGGAGTCCTTGTCTTTGGCTTTGCCTTTATCACAAGCTGTGTAGGCCTGAAAAACCCCTCGGAAGCCGGTACCTGCACAGCGGCTCCGGACCCATCCGAGGGAGCATTGTCCGAAGGTCCTGCAACCTGAGTGCTCATACGCCTAGTAGGCTCCTCGTGGGAGTCCGTTTCGGCAATCTGTTCTGAAATGGCCGACGACAGGGGGCTGCGAAAGCGCCTCACTGACGACAGCCGAACCTAAAGCTGGTTCTGCTTGTAAAACGTCATCGGATTTGGACCTCGGAGGCCTGTCCTTATCCTTGCGTCATTTGTGAACTCCGGTAGTCGGTAGCGTGTCAGACGACATTTTATAATTAAATCGCTTACCAAAGTAGTGAAAAGCAAAATCGTACCTTCGCTTAATAGTACGTTGGTTAAATCTAGCACAAAACCGGCAACTAACTACGTCGTGGTCAGGGCCTAAACAAGGAATACAATAAAAATGGAAATCCTTATGAGGTATTTGCTTCCCACAAGAAATGCAATTATTAACTTTTTCTGACATCGGACTGGAGCAAGAAAAAAGTTTCCCCAACGGGGTACTTAGCTTTGAGAAGAAGTAAATCTTCGGACTGAAGCACGAAAAAATATCAGGAGTCAGCCGACCGGCACTTGCGAACTGCTTTCACCGCACAGCAAGAAAGACTGGAGAACATGGCGTCGGCTGCCAGCTTTGTACTCCTAGCACTCTGACGTCAGGGAGCATGACTGAACAGCCGACGCCGGACTCAGACTTTGGGATTCTGGCCGACCGAGGGCTGCTTGCCGGCAGGAAGAACCCTACAGTGATGACTGCAACAGTGAAACATGATGAACATTTAGTAGAATGCAGGAAGCCATGAACCCCAAAGCCTGCAGAATTTGTCTTGCAGATATCTGGGTTTTTGTGGCCACTTGTTTGAAGTATATTATCAATTGAATTTGTTTGTCTGGCATGAGGTAATCCATCTGGGCAGTTGTATTCAAGCTTGCACCCAGGAATGTAATTATTTGAGAGGGTACCAGTAGTGATTTCTTTTCGTTTATGGTGCACCCTAGGCATGTTAGAAGCCTTTTTTACAAACGCCAGATGTTGTAGTAGAAGAGTGTCCTTGTTTTCTGCCTGAATTAGACAATCGTCCAGATAAGGATAAATTTGAATGTTTCTTTGTCTGCAAAATGCAATCACTGGTGCCAGGCACTTTGTGAAGACCCTGGGCGGAGTAGATAAGCCAAAGGGCAGTGCAGAGAACTGGTAATGCAAATAGCCTGCTTTGAAGTGGAGGTATCTTCTGCAAGATTTCCTGATTGGGATATGCAGGTAAGCTTTTAAATCTAGAGTTACCAACCAGGCATCTTTGCCTAGCATAGGCAGTAACTGTTGTAGAGTCAGCATCTTGAACTTTGGAATGTCCAGGAAGGTATTTAGAATGGATAAGTCCAGAACTGGACACCATGATTTGTCTTTTCTGGGTACCAGGAAGAGTCTTGAATAAAAACCTTGTCCTTTTTCCTTTACGGGTACTGGTTGAATTGCCCCCATATCCATGGGGGACATGACTTGTTTCTGGGCTTCTGCCCACTGATTTGGAGGCAGATCTGGCCATCCGTTTGGAACTGGCAACGTATGGAAATGAAATCTGTATCCCTGGGATACTATATTTAAGACCTACTTGTCCTGGGTAATTAGATGCCAATTATGAGCATGAAGTGCTAGTTTTCCCCCCAAAGGGGCTGCCAAAAGATAAGTGCTTGGAAATGGCAAAGGAAAGTCATTGAGACTGTTTACTGTAGGGGGGTGCTTTGCTACTTCCAGTTTTGGAGATGGAAGCACCCCATTGTTTTGTTCTGTAAGTTCCTTGTGACTGAAACCTGGAACCTTTGGGGTGTCTGGGTTTGACCCGAGTGGCTCTGTTGGATACTGGAAAGGACCAATTCTTAGTAGGCCAATGTCTACTGAACCTGGGTAGCTGCACTTACAAGAAATCTTTTACAGTTTGCATAGATTTAGCTTTGGCCTCCATCTTTTTCAAAACTTCTTCTGCCTTATTACCAAACAGACTGTCCTGTTGTAAAGGAGCATCCAACAATTAACTAACATGATCAGGCAGATTTTGCTCCTTGAGCAAAGCATGCCTTCTTATCACAGATCCAGTTATGGCGGCCCTGAAAGAGGCCTCCAAGGAATCAAAACCACATTGCAAAGTATCCTTTCCAACTTGTTCAGCTGAATGCAATAAATCCTGTAACACTATTTTTCGCACAATCAGAAATCAACATAATTTTCTGTTTAAGTAAGCCCATGACATGCTGTTGATATTTACGCATATGAAATTGACAGTTTAAAGCCCTGATTGCCAGGGTTGCAGACGTATAAACCTTCTTACTCCATCTATCCAGTGCCCTGGAGTCTCTATCAGAAGGGGTAGGATTTTTAGCAGTAGAAGCCTTAACACCCTTAGGACCCTGGGAAATTGTTTCAGGGTCAGCAGTAGGGTTTTTGAAAATAAACTTGTGGGAGTCAGGAACCCTGTAATATCTGTCTGGCTTACTAGGAGCTGGGGGCAGGGAATCGGGAGCCATGCTGGATTCTGAGAAATCATCAACAATGTCTAAAACAGGAGGTATAGCCAAAGGCCTATGCTGAGGAAGAAGAAGAAGAAAATCCCTCAGCCTCTTTTTGGATTCTGAAAAATCCTGACTCTCCCAATGAAAATGTTCCCTTAAGGTATGCAAAGTTTCTTCAAATGAAAAATCCTCAGGAGGAGAAGCAGAAGGGATGGATTCTTCTGCATCAGAGTCCTCATAAGGGGGAATAGAAAATTCCTGATCAGAAGAATCAAAAGAAATGGAAACCTGATCTGAAGATTCATAATCAGTGCCTTGCCTAGGCCTCTTAGCAGGAAGGGGTTGGGAACCCCTGATCAAGGTAATTAAATCCTCAGCCATTTTGATCATTTGTTTTTTTAGGCATAGGGGCCTGAGCACGGGGCTCATGCGTCGGTTTTTTAGACATAGAAGTTGGTTTTGGCCTTGTTTTTGATGATGGCGTCAGTTTAATATACAAATCTTTAGGCCTGAAAACACCCGCAGAAGCCGGTGCCTGCTCAGCAGCTCCGGACCCATCCAAGGGAGAGACATCCGCGGGTTCAATACTTGAAGAATCTCGCAGCATAATGGACTCCGAATGGGTCTCGGTAGAGGTCTGCGACTCAAAAGTAGCGGGCATCAGGGGCTGCGAAAGCACATGAGCACCGGTGAACTGGTGACTGGCTTAGGAGAAGCTTTGTTGTCGGTTTTGGACCTCTACTGTCTGTGTCTTTTTCTTTGCATTTTTTGTGAATTCCGGTAGTTGGATTGCTAACAGATGACATTTCAGGATAGTTAAATCTTGAGCCAAAGTATTTAGAAGCAAAAATATACAGACGCTTAATAGTGTGTTGGTTAAATTTAGCACAAAACCAACAGCAAGGCACGTTGTGGTCAGGGCCTAGGCAAGGAATACAGTACAAATGAAAATCCTTATGAGGCATTTGCTTCCCACAAGTAATACAATTATTATCTTTTATTGACATCGGTAAGGAGCAAGAAAAAGTTTCGCCAACAGGGTACTTAGCTTTAGTTTGAAGACTTCGGTTCTGAAACTTGAAAACGAAAATTTCAGGATTCGGCCGACCGACACGAACTGTTTCTGCTTCGGGCACCGCGTGGCAAGAAAGACCGATTAAAATGGCGTCAGCTGCATGTTTTATACCCCTGACGACCTGACGTCATGGAAGAGGAGACAGCAACCGACGCAGGACCCAAGACTTTGTTATTTAGGCCGACTGAGGGCAACCTGCCAGCAGATTATCCAAATGTAATGACTGCAACAGTGAAACACGAAGAACATCCAGGGGAAACATTTGCAGTTTACATAACTGACCTGAGAAACGGAGCTAAAATGAATCGGTTTGGTGACTTAAAAGATGAGCTGATAATACAACATACAAGCCTGTCCTTTAACAGTGGACTGTGAGAAAGATTTTGCTTTGCGACGGTGATTTAACATTGAGTAAAGCCAATGAGATTTGTCAAATCCATGAGGTGACAGAAAAACACAAATATGCTTGCAAGTGCAACAGCACGAGTTCACTTGGCTCCAGAGCAAATGTAGACAGCATGCAACATGTGGCAGACAAAAGTAGGCCCAAGCACGTGGCAGCTACGAGATTTCCAGACAAGACACACAGCTTTCCAGCAAGTTCTAAGAAAGGTGCATGCTCCTGCTCAATGTAGTACAAGCATGAATCAGCAAAACTCAACTTCATTGTTAACTGCCGCAATTGAGGTGCAAATCATGAGTCTAAAAGACATAAGTCCTTAGTATATGGTCAGTAATGCTACAAGTGTAAAAAAAAAATGGAAATGCTTCCAAAAGTTTTGTAAATCAAATAAGCCTCTCACAGTTGTAAAGAAAGGTCACACAAAGAAGCAAGCCTAACAAGTAGAGCCGAAGCAGACCGCTTTCTATGTAGATGGTGAATCAGTGCTTGATGAAAGAGTTGATGCAGTGAATTTATTAACAAGAAGCGAGGTGTTTTGTACTGTCTGGATTAATGAAAAATCCACAGAGCTCAAAGTAGACAGTGGTTCAAAGTGTAATGTTATATCAGCAGACAAATCTGCTAAAGTTAGAACTAACGAACAACTCAATCTAGCCAATAGTGCGTGACTTGTTGCTTATGGAGGTGAAGAAATTCAAACCTAAGGTTCAGTGATGCTTTCATGTTATCTGGCTGAGAACTGTTACAGCTTGTTGTTCTATCTAGTCTAAAGACCAGTGCAATCTTTGTTGAGTCTCAAAGATTGCTTAAGAATGAATCTGCTTTCTTTTGCTAAAGAAGTCCATCATGTAAGTGCATTACCAAGTTCATATTTTTCAGAAGCGATTTTCTCAGAGTATGCTGGTGTTTTCCATAACAAGTTAGGCAAACTTCTTCTTTCGTTTTTTCCCAGTTAGGGGTCGCCACAGTGGATCACCTGTCCACTCATGATTGGCAGTGGAGTTTTGTACGGTGTCGAGTTGCCAGCCCTGCGCCTAACCTTCCACAATAATTGCACACATGCATGCACTCACACCTAGGGCCAATTTAGAGTGTCCAATCCACCTACAGCATGTCTTTGGGATGTGGGAGGAAACCCACTTGACCACAGGGAGGACATGCGGACTCCGCACAGAAGGCACCCCAGCTGAGGATCGAACCGGAGACCTTCTTGCTGTGAGGTGGCAACGCTAACCACTGCACCACCGCAGCCACCCAACAAGTTAGGCAAACTCCCAGTTGTGTATTCTATGAAGCTAGATCCAGAGGACACTCCTGTAGTCAGACCACCAAGAAGAGATCAGATAGCTATGCAGGACAAAGTAAAAACTCACTTGCATAAAATGGTGCAGCAAGATGGGATTTGTCCAGTCACAGAACCAACTGAATGGGTATCGTTTATGGTAGAAGCTCACAAAAATGGCTCAGACAAAATCAGAATATGTATTGACCCAAGAGATCTGACCAAAGCATTAAAAAGACCATATCATCCAATGTGCACAGTCGAAGAGGTTGCAGCCTTAATAGTGGATGCCACTCTTTTCTCCGTCTTGGATGCAGAGAGCTCATTTTGGCAAGTGATGCTTGATCGCAAATCCTCATTTCTAACTACTTTTAGTACTCCGTGTAGCAGATGCAGATTCCTAAGAATGCAACTTGGAATAAATTCTGCACGTGAAATCTTTCAGCGTGCAATGGAGCAAATTTTTTTTGGGTTATCCTTGTGCCATAATAGTAGTTAAATTATTGGGTGGAGGCAATGGTGAAGCACAGCATGACAGAAACATCAAAAAAGTTTTAGACAGAGCACATGATGTAAGCTTGAAGCTCAATCCACTGAAGTGAAAATTTAGCCTTCCAAAAAGTTACATATGTAGGTCCTTTGTTTAAGAGTACAGATTTGAGACCTGACACAACCAAATAAACAGCCACTCTTGAGATGACACCTCCAGATAATGTACAAGCTCTACGTTTTCTAGGCATGGTCAACTATTCAAGCAAGTTTACACCAGACTTCAGTGAGTTGACAACACCTTTAACAGAGCTAACACGCAAACATGTTGTATGGTCACTGTTAGGAAAGCACCAGAAGGCATTTGAAGACCTTAAGCAGAAAACTGCCACCCCACCTACATTAAGACACTATGATATAAACAAACCAGGTACTCTTTTCTGTGATGCGTCAAAATTTAGTCTTGGCACAGTTGCACTTCAATAAGGCAGACTAGAAGCCTATGCATCTAGAACACTAACCCAAACTGAGATGCAGTATGCTCAGACTGAGAAGGAACTTTTGGTAATAGTATTTGGATGTTCTAAGTTTCACGATTATATTTATGGTCGAGCTATTCAGATTGAGACTGACCACCTACCTCTAGTTACTATTCTAAAGAAATATATGTATTCCGCTCCAGAGAGACTGGAAAGAATGATGCGTAAATTGCAAAAGTACAATTTCAAAATGGTCTACACGAAAGGCAAATTGCTTTAATTGGCTCATACCTTATCCAGATCGCCCAGAAATATGACAGAAAAGCTTGACGCAGAGAATTTTGACTTTGATGTGATGCCAGTGTGTAATTTTTCTACCACTAGACTTGATGAGTTGAGAAAACACAGTCAGATTGATCTAATTTTGCAGAAGCTTACTCACTACAGTAACGCTAAATGACCGTCAAAGCAATCTAGTGCACCACCTGAAGTGCAAACCTACTTTCCTTACAGAGATGAATTGGTGATGGAAGATGGCATTATTTTCAAAGGTCCTAAAATTGTAGTTCCTGCTTCCTTACAACAAGGACATATCCAGATTTTGCATCGTGGTCACCCAGGTTCCACATCCTCTAAGAAAAGAGCTAGAGAATTAACATTTTGCCCTTCATTACCAAAAGACATCGATAAAGTGCTTTCATCTTATTCAGCATGCAATAGTACTGGACTGCATTTGCAAAGAGAACCACTTTAGCTAAGTCCAGTTCCTAAACTACAGTGATCAACAGCTGAAGCTGATATCTTTGAGTGGAACAATCAACACTACTTAGTTTTGGTAGACTCTTATTCGAATTGGTTTGAGATTGATCTACTACCTAACCTAACATCCACAGCTGTTATTAACTAAGCTGAAACGTAATTTCTCAGCTCATGGTAGTGCACACATGGTAGTGCACACAAACTGCTGCTCAATTTACTAGCCAGTTTCAGAAATTTGCAAAAGACAGGGACTTTGTACATGTCACTAGTAGTCCTGAATATCCTCAGTCAAATGGTTTAGTTGAACGTGCAGAAGAGAGTGCAGAGCAATTACTTGAAAGGTCGAAGTGTGACAATACCGATGTGTTTCTAATTGCTTAATCTCAGAAACGTACCTCGTGATGATATTTTTGGCTCACCTGCTCAAAGACTACTTTCCAGACAAACTGGAAAGTACAGTTGTATACACGTACCATAAATGTAGATGTTAGAGTGTATTCACTGTTGCAGTCATCACACTTGGGTTATCTGCCTGCAAGTAAGCCCTCAGTCGGGCCGAATACCAGAGTCTTGGGATTTCTGCGTCAGATGCTGCCGCTTCTTCCATGACATCAGGTCATCAGGGGTATAAAACATGCAGCAGACGCCATTACATCGTTTTTTTTCTTGCCCCAGCTGTCAGGAGCCCCCACATTAGGAAACAATTACATGGTGTGGAACACCTCCAGTAAAAAGTAAATACCATAGCCATAAGATATGGCCAAAAAGAGGACTGATAGAAAGCAGAGAGAAGTCAGGGGGCTGGGAAGGACAGTAACCAGGACTACAACAGTGAATACACTCGAACATCTACATTTATGGTAAGTGTACACAAATGTCCTATGTTCTTAGTGTTTCACTGTTGCAGTCATCACATTTGGGTTGATTACCAAAGCTAAGGAAGGGTGGAGGTAGTTAAGAAGCATTAGGGCTGGCAATCAGACCCTGTAAGACTGCTGTGGCAAATCCAGCTCTGGATTTAGAAAAGATAGGTAGGTGATAATGCTTGGTGAAAGTGTTTACAGAGATCCAGGTTGCAGCTTCCAGATGTCCCTGGTAGGGACTCCCCTGAGGAATGCTGTACAAGTTGACATAGACCTACTAGAATGAATTCTGATCCCCTGTGGGGTAGGTTTCCCATGGTGTTTGTAGCAGAAATGGATGCAGTGCGCTATCCATTTAGAAATGGTTTACTTTGAAACGGCCTTGCCCTCTGCCCCTGTAGCAAAGCTGACTAGCAGCTGGTCAGATTTTCTGAAAGGCTTGGTCCTGTCAAGGTAGAACCTGAGCTGTCTGTGCACGTCCAAGGAGTGCAGGATCCTTTCCCCTTTGTTCTGAGGATTAGGGAAAAAGGTTGGTAAATGGATGGATTGGTTTAAAGCCACACTGGATACCACCTTGGGCATAATGATGGGTTAGTCCTGAGGGAAACCCTGTCAGCATGGAAAATAATGAAGGGTTCCACAGCCATCAGTGCCTGTAACTCAGACACTCTTCTTGCTGAAGTGATGGCTAGAAGTCAGGCTGTTTTCCAAGAGAGGAATTTTAACTCTGCTGTAGCAGCAGGCTCAAAAGGTGGAAGTGTGAGCTTCTCTAATACAAAGTTAAGGTCCCAAGGCAGGGGTGAGAGCTCTCCTCAGGGGTCATAAATTGTTAGCTCCACTCAGGAACCGTTTAACCAGAGGGTGAGAAAAGAGAGGTGGCTCAGTGTTGTAATGAGCCGAGATGGCAGAGGCATGAATCTTAATTAATGAGAAGGATAGGCTTTTGTGAATCAGCTCTGCTAGGTAATCTAGGATTTGAGGTAAGGCAGGCACGGCTGTGGCTCCAAGAACAGTATCTTTTCCACTTTTCGGAATAGGATTTCATAGTACTAGGCCTTCTGACCTCAAGGATAATGCCCAGCACCTGTTTGCTCAGGGTTGCTGGTGGTGTAATTCAAGGAATAAGCCAGGCTGCAAGGTCCAATATTTGCAGCTGAGGATGCAAAACTTGTCCTTTCTGCTGGGACAGCAGAGGGGGGGGGGGGGTGTCTGATGTAGGTGCCAGGGTGGCACTGCTGTCACACTGCGTAGGAGTGGGTACCAGTGCTGGCGTGGCCAGTCTGGTGCAATAAGGATTGTCCTTGGTCTGTCCTGTTTGATTTTGAATAGTACTTTTGAGAGGAGGGGCAGAGGGGGAAAGGCATAAATAGACAGGTTTACCCATGTGAAGGACAGGGCAACCACTTTCAATGCTTGGTTGTGGGGATTTCTGGTGCAAAATGTGTTCAATTGATGGTTTTGGGGGGAGGCAAAGAGGTCCACCTCTGGTGTCCCCCACCTGTGGGTTAGAAGTTAGAATGAGCTGGGTTCCAGTTTCCACTCGTGTGGGTCTAGTAGATTTCTGCTCAAGTCTGCCAGTGAATTTTGTTTGCCTGACAGGAACTGAGCTTGCAGGTGCACTTGGAAGCTCAAGGCTGTGTTCCACAGAGCCATGGATATTCTGCAGACTGGGTAGGAATGAGTTCCCCCCTGCTTGTTTATGTACCACATAACTGTGGTGCTGTCTTGTCTTTATCAAGAGTTGTCCTAGAAGGATAAGGTATTTGAAAGCCGTCAGTGCATTCTGTACAGCTAACATTTCTTTTTGATTGATATGCAGGTGAATTTACCACGGGATCCACTTGCCTTGAATGCAGTTGCCTGCCATGCGAGCCCCCCATGCATAGTCTGATGCATCTGTTAGGGTTTCAGTGGCGGGGGGTTGAGTGAAAGGGAGTCCCTTGTTGTGGATGCAAGCCTCTGCCCACCAAAGGAACTCTGCCCTTAGACAAGGAATAATAGGAATCAGGGTTTCCAGGTCCTGAGAATGTTGACACCAGAGACTTTTTAAGTGCCATTGAATTTTCCTCATATGCAGTCTTGCATATGGAATTAGTAGAATGCATGAGGCCATGAACCCTAGGGCTTGCAGTATTTTTCTTGCAGATAGCTGGGTTTTGGTGGCCATTAGTTTGAAGTAGTTTGTCAAATATACCAGCTTTTCTGGAGTGAGGAATGCCATCTGGGAAGTTGTGTCCAAGCATGCTCGCAGGAATACAATCTTTTGGATGGGCACCAGATGTGATTTCTTTTCGTTGATGGTGTACCCCAGAGAAGTTAGAAGTCTCTTTACAAATGCCAGGTGCTGAAGTAGCAATTCCTGACTGTCCGCCTGAATCAGGCAATCGTCCAAGTATGGATAAATATGAATATTTCTCTGCCTGCAGTATGCAATGGCTGGAGCCAGGCACTTTGTGAATACCCTGGGAGCAGTAGATAAGCCAAAGGGAAGTGCAGAGAACTGATCGTGCATAGAGCCTGCCCCGAAATGTAGATATTTCCTGCAAGATTCTCTTATGGGGATGTGCAGGTAAGCTTCTTTTAAGTCTAGGGTGACTAGCCAGAAATCCTTGGCTAGCATAGGAAGCAGCTGTTGCAGTGTAAGCATTTTGATTTTTGGGAACACCAGGAAGGTGTTGAGAATGGACAGATCCAGGATAGAGCACCAAGAGCCATCTTTTCTGGGCACCAGGAACAGTCTGGAGTAGAAACCCTGTCCCCTTTTCTCTACTGGAACAGGTTGAATGGCCCTGATACTGAGAAGAGAAAGTACTTGCTTTTGAGCCTCTGCCCACTGATTTGGAGGAAGGTCTTGCAACCCGCTTGGGGCTGGCAGTGAGTGGAAGTAGAATCTGTATCCCTGGGGATGCAATGTTTAGGATCCATTGGTCCTGGGTAATGTACATCCAGTTTTTTGCATGAAGGGTGAGTTTTCCTCCTAGAGGTGCAAGTACTTGGGCATGGCTGGGAAGGATGACAGACAAGTCATTGTGAACTTTTTCCATAAGGGGGTGGGGCTTACCACTCCCTGTTTTTGAGGTGGGAGCACTCCATTGTTTAGATCTCTGCATACCCTGAGACTGTAGTCTTGGTGGTCTGTTGCCCCCGAGTTTGGACTGAGAAGGTCTGGGAGGGACTGGAAAGGACCAGTTTTTAGAAGGCCAATGCCTACTGAATCTAGGTGGCTGTACCTGTAAGAAATCTTAAACAGTTTGCATAAATTTAGCTTTTTCCTCCATCTTTTTAAGAACTTCTGCTTTTGTGACAAACAAACTTTTCTGGTTTAATGGAGCATCTAGTAATTTTGCTTTGACATGGTCTGGCAATATTTGTTCCTTCAGCCAAGCATGCCTTCTCAGTACAGACCCAGTGACAGCAGCATTGCAAGATACTTCTAAGGCATCAAAACCACACTGCATGTATGTTTACTAACTTGGTTTGCAGAATGCTTTAACTCTTGTAAATCTTTATTTTCTGCACGATCTGGAATCAACAAATTTTTTTTGTTTAATTAGTTCCATAATATGCTGCTGGACCATCAACGTGTGAAACTGGCAATTTAAAGCCCTAATGGCAAGAGATGCATAGGTATGTACCTTCGTACCCCATCTGTCTAAAGCTCTAGAATCCCTGTCCGAAGGGATAGAGTTTTTGGCTGCAGTAGCCTTAATAACTTCAGGTTTCTGGGAAATGGTCTCTGGATCCGCAGTTTGATTCTTAAACAGAAATTTGTGAGACAGTCAGGTACCCTGTAGTACCAGTCACGTTTTTCTAGGAGCTGGTGGTAAAGTATCAGGGGTAAGACTGGATTCCATGAAGACATCATATACAACATCCAGGACAACAGGTATAGCTAGAAGCCTGTGCTGAGGCAAGTCTAAAAATTCTCAGAGTCTCTTTTTGGACTGTGGGTAGTCCTGGCATTCCCGGCGGAAATGCTCTCTTAAGGTATACAAGGTTTCACCAAAAGAAAAATCCTCAGGAGGGGAGGCAGAGGGAAAGGAATCCTCTGCATCTGAATCCCCAAAGGTAGATAAGGGTATGTTCTGGTAATCAGAGGGATCAGAGTCATTGGACTCTAGGTCTGTAGACTCAAAAGGGAAATCCGTTCTTTGACTTTTAGAGGGGGAAGACTGGCTTCCCCTAATTAAAGTTATAAGGTCTTCAGACATTCTAAGAATTGGTTTCTGTGGCATGGGAGCTTGAGCATGCGCTTTGGTCATTGGTTTCCTAGGTGTAGTGTGAACTCTGGGCCTGAGAAACTCAGTAGTTTTAGTCAAAATCTAAGTAGTCTGTTTAATACGAACATCGGAAGGTCTGAATACACCCTCAGAAGCCGGTGCCTGCACAGTGGCTCCGGACCCATCCAAGGTAGAGACATCCGCAGGTTCCATAGTTGAAGAAGCATCTCGCGGCATACCAGACGCCAAATGGGTCTCAGTAGAGGCCTGCAAATCTGCAGAAGTGGGCATCAGGGGGTGCGAAGGCGACAGAGTACTGGCGGACTGGCAACTAGCTTAACGGAAGCGTCGTCTGCAGTTTTGGACCTATGCGATCTGTCTCTGTCTTTATCCTTATGTTTTTTCAGAAGATCGGTGGTCGGACGGCTTATTGAAGCCATTTCAGAATACAGAGAACGACAGTGAAAGAAACTACAAAGACAGCCCGACGACGAATAGTTTGGGTGTTAAACAAGGCACAAAACCGACAGCGAGGAACATCATGGTCTGGGCCTAAACAGGTGACACAGTAAGAATGAATATCTCTGAGGTATTTGCTTTCCATAGGGAAGACAATTGTTAACTTTTTCCTGACATCGGTTAGAACATGAAAAAAAGGATCCCCAATGGGGTACTTACTTTAGAAGACTTCAGGTTTGAAACTCGAAAAATGAAAATTTCAGGTAGCAGCCAACCAACACTTGTGAACTGCTTCTGCTTCGGGCTGCCGCATGGAAAGAAAAGTTGATGTAATGGCGTCGGCTGCATGTTTTATACCCCTGACATCATGGAAGAAGCGACAGCATCCAATGCAGAAATCCCAAGACTCTGGTATTCGGGCTGACTGAGGGCTACCCTGAAGGCAGATAACCCAAGAGTGATGACTGCAACAGTGAAACATGAAGAACATCTACGCTACCCATTACTTCCAGTTTACTGAAGCCTAAATCTAAGAACAATAAGACAATCAAGGCTCAATCGATTAAGAAGCATAATATTCAGAAATCTAGTTACGAAATACAGAGCAGATTACTTCATCCGTTGAGGGAAAGCGAGACAGTACAAATACAGACAATGAAAGGTTTTGATCATATCTGACAGATTACAGGCATCTGTGCCAAGCCAAAATCCTACTTGGTAGATTCAGAAGGTGTAGAACATAGGAGGAACCAGAAACATCTTCTTCCTGTATCAGAACCATTCACTATCACAACATTGTTTCTGTGATGCAAATTTCAAATCTAAGAATGAATCAGACACTGTTTCCATACAAAAATGTGTTCAAAATTCAGATTCCATTCCAGAAAATGTTCCAGATATTCCACAGGTCAAAATTTTGAAGAAACTGTTCCACTTGCTAAATTTAATTCCCAGTTTTATGTCATGATTTGAGGGACTGTCAAAGCCAAGTGTGAAATACGCAGCAATGTGGACTTGATTGTATATATCTGTGTACTTAATATTGTATAATGCATGACCAAGAATTACGTGTGATTTCTGCATGCCAAATAGACAAGGTCTAATTCGAAAAGAGGAAGGCTGTAGATCATACTGCAAGAAAAGTGTGTTGTGTCTTTAAGAAGCATGTCAAGGCTGTACATGCACATATAAATTACAGACATGTGCACTCCCTAGTGCCATTTTGTAAGAGCAGCCACAGTGAGAGCATGCATGATCACAAGTGTTAGTTTGTATTCAAGTTACTTTAGTTAAAGTCAGTAATCCTTTACAGTGATGTGTTTGTATAGAATAAAGCTGCTTGAACAGAACCCATGAAGAATATTTTACTGTGTCCAAAGCAGGAGAGCGACAAACGGGTTTCAGAAACTTCTGCCAATTGATTTAAACAGTTGCTGTAGACTCCTGACAGTATGAAATAGAGCCTGCAAAAGATAACACAAGTGTCCCAATATGGAAGGATATGAATGTCCTGTACGCTGCAATGCCTGTAACTAGGCATTTTGTGAATATCCTTGGTGAAGGAGTCCAAAGGGTAAAACAGAGAAGTGATATCAGCCAGACACAAGAAATCTTAAGAAATGACTGAAATACTGGGTAACAGAAAATGTGATTGTGTGTGTTTTCAGCTTTACTATACTATAAAAGTTACATGAAGAATCAAAGGTGGAAGACTTTTAAGTGATTTGAACTTTAGGATTCTGAAAACAATGGTTTAGAGTAGAAAGGTCTAGCACTGACCTCCAGGATCATTCTGGTTTGGGAACAAGTAATATCCCTGTAAACTAGCCTCTGCGTAAGACACTGACTGGTACTGCCTCTATGACTTCAGGATTCAGCATGTTGTGCAGAATGGGAGGGAAATGAGAAATTTGGTTCAGGGTGGAGGGCTGTTCTTCAGATTTAAGGGCTTTTCCTTTTTTTGAGCCTCCTTTCCATATGTATGCATATATTTATCTACATATAGATCTCTGTGTGTGTGTGTGTGTATATATATATATATATATATATATATATATATATATATATATATATATATATATATATATATATATTTAACTAATACTTTGATGAAGCACTTTTTGATTACAACATTCAGTCTTCTTGGGTAGGAGTCTATCAGCATGGCACATCTTGATTTTGCAATATGTGCCCACTCTACCTTGCAAAAGCGCTCAAAATCTGTCAGACTGCGATGGTATCTCTTGTGCTCAGCCATTTTCAGGTCAACCCACAGATTTTCTATTGGATTTAGGTCTGGGCTCTGGCAGGGCTGTTCCAAAACTTTAATTTTCTTCTGGTGAAGCCATTCTTTTGTTGATCTGGATGTATGCTTGGGGTCATTGTTGTGTTGAAAGGTGAAATTCTTCTTCATCTTCTGCTTTCTAGCAGACGCCTGAAGGTTTTGGGCCGAAAGTGTATTTGGAACGGTTCATAATTCTCTCCACCTTGATTAAAGCCCCAGTTCCAGCAGAAGAAAAGCAACCCCAAAGCATGATACTGCCACCATCATGCTTCACTGTGGGGATGGTGTTCTTTTGGTGATGGGAAGTGTTGTTTTTGCGCCAAACATACCTTTTGGAATTGTGGCCAGAAAGTTCAACCTTGGCCTCATCAGACAATAACACATTTTCCCACATGCTTTTTGGAGACTTCTTGTACTGTTTTGCAAATTTTAGCTGGGCCTAGATGTTTTTCTGTGAAAGAAAAGGCTACCATCTTGCAACCCTACCCCATAGCCCAGACACAGGGAGAATACGGGAGATTGTTGTCACATGTAGTACACAACCAGTACTTGCCAGAAATTCCTGCAGATTCTTCAGTGTTGTTGTAGTTCTCTTGGCAGCCTCCCTGACCAGTTTCCATGTAGTCTTTTCATCAATTTTGAAAGGACGTCCAGTTCTTTGCAATGTCACTGTTGTCCCATACTTTCTCCACTGTTTGATGACCGTTAACACTGTGCTCCATGGTATATCCACTGCTGTGGATATTTTTTTGTACCCTTCTCCTGACTGACCGCTTTCAACAACGAGATCCCTCTGATGCTTTGTAAGCTCTCTGCGAACTATGGCTTTTGCTATAGCATGCAACTGAGTAAATGTCAGGTAAATCCTAGTAGGATAGCTGAACTTTAATCAGTCTCTTTAATTGATGGCAAGTGTGTACCCAAGAAGAGTGAATGTTGTAATTAAAGCAAAAGGTGCTTCAACACAGTATTAGTTTAAGGGTGTGCACTTACGAAACAAGCTTGTTGTACGGTTTATGTTTTATATTTTTCCCCTAACAGATTTGTTTGTTTTTCAATTGAATTGTACAGCTTATAGGGCATACTAAAGGTGAGAAAAGTTTTGAAATGATTTATTGTGGTCTCATTTTTTATATCACAAAAAACTGGCATTTTAATAGGGGTGTGTACACTTTTTATATCCATTGTATAGACTATATATATATATATATATATATATATATATATATATATATATATATATATATATATATACACACACACACACACACACACACGTGTATATATATATATATATATATATATATATATATATATATATATACACACACACATTATATATATATATATATATATATATACATTATTACACACACACACACACACACACACACACACACACACACACAACCTAACATTTGGCTTTTTGCTGCTTAAAATGGCTAGAGTCCCTAAATACAGAGACTGAATGGCCAAAACACTGGACTTACATGTATCAAGTCCAGGATGACATTTCTCAGAATATTCCCTTTTCTCCGAGGTATGGCAATCTTGGAGTTGGTGTTACAAATTTAGGGGTGTGGGGCATGCAGGGGGAACATCTACATAAACATATACCCTAACAGTTGGCTCCTTACTGCTTAAAACAGTAACCATTTGAAATGTTAGGACCAGCTAGAGCAACTCCTAAAACAGAGACTGAATGGACAAAAGATCAGACCTAGATATAAAGTCTGGATGCCATTTCTCAGAATATTCCCTTTTCTCTGAGGTATAGCTATGTCGAAGTTGGAATATACAAGTTGGGGGGGAATGCACCCCCCCCCAAAAAAAAAAAAACTCTAAAGGAGAAGAGCAATTTTCAAGATTTGCTCTTCTGTGTTTTTGGTCTTTTCTTTTACCTTGTCACTTGGCATTTCAAGAAAGGACATTTCAATAGGGAGCTGCTTAAAACTGCTTACTGGGAAAGGAAGCAGAGCAGGAAGGAAAACTATTATTAGACTTAAAAAAAAGAAAGCTGGAAAATCTGAGTCACTCCTCGAGTTAGATTCTTCCCTCCTTTCTGCACACTTCTTCAGTATCTCACCTGCAGAAAGACCAGTGTGTCCTTATTCAAGGAGGTGATAATGTCAGATTGAACATTCTTGGGAAGGTTTCGATTATGAAGCCAAGCAAGGCTCCTTAAAACCGATCAAGACATAGAAGCCCTAGAGCAAGGGTCAAGCTGCATCACAAGCACATTTTAAAATGTGTGCTTTATCAGAGAAGCAACTGCCTCAAAAGCATGTAATGAGTTCTTTACCTCAGAAGATTAAACATGAACTTCTGAATTTTCTCAGACAGAAGCAAAAACTTTTAACGTGAGCTTGACAGTTAAATTCTGAAAGTTAATACACGAGTAGAATACATTTTCTTCCTCAGATTATCCATTGCTTTCTTATAGTTCTCAGTAGGAATGGCATTGGTAGCACTAACATGTTTAGCTGCAGCAGATTTGGTTAAACAAGTAACTTGTTTGGAGAGTTACCTCCCAACAACTGTCTACCCATAGCCACTTGCACTAGCCAGATAGTGAAGAACTGTACCCACCCACCCCCAAAAACGACAGCAGAATAAATACAGCATCTAGCCCTGCAAACACATGCAGGCTTGTCTTTTATTCAGTATAGTCGTGGTCTGCACCTCCCACCCACAAAGACTACAGCAGAATAAATGCAGCCAAACCCTGCAAACGCATAAAGATTTGTCTTTCGTTCATTATAGTTGTGGTCTGCACCCCCACCCCAAAGACTACAGTAGGATAAATATGGCATCCAGCCCCACCATCGTGTACAAACTTGTCTTTTATTCATTTTACTCATGGACCACAACCCCCACTCCAAAGAGTTCCGCCCAAATGGAGAAACGTTTCCATTTGCTGCTATAGATCTTCCTAGTAGAAGGCTTAGGCGCTGCTACTAGAATAGTTTTAACTGGGGAGGAGATGCTGGGAGTCCTAGCTATGAGTGGAACTGGAGCAGCCAAGCTGTGAGCTTGAGGTTGACCAGGTTCGGGACTGGGAGATCTAGGCGGTGGGATATTAGATCCGGACTGGGATCCAGAATCCAAGGAGGATTCACCAGATGAGACCAAAGGTAAGGGAACCAGGTTTGACGAGGCCAAAATAGGGCAATGAGGATAATCCTGCTCCCCAACCGACTGGCTTTCTGAAGAAACTTCAGCATCAGGGGAAGAGGAGGGTAAGCATAAAGAAGACCGGGAGGCCAAGCATGCACCAGAGCGTCTCTCGGGGGTTCCCCGGAGAGGGAAATGAGAGCGAAGTAGTTGTAACATTTTGTGTTCGAGGGAGAGGCAAAGAGATCGCAACAGGGTTGACCCCATTTGGTGAAAATCCAATTTGCTATCTCGGGATTCAGAGACCACTCGTATGGTAACAGGATGGTGCAACTTAGCTTGTCCGCTAGGATGTTGGACCTTCCCGGAATGTGCGTTGCTATGAGAAAGCAGTTGGTGGAGATCGCCCATTCCCACACCCTCATGGCCTCTCGGCAGAGTGGGTAAGACCTGGTTCCCCCCTGTTTGTTGATGTACCAGACAACTGACACTGTCCGTCTGAATCGCAATCGTTCCTACAGGAAGAAGGTCCTGAAGTGCTTGCAACGCTAACAGCACTGCCCTCATCTTTAGGACATTGATATGCAGTGAGGTCTCCGTGAGGTCCCACGTGCCTTGGACTGTCCTGCCAGAACAATGCCCCCCCACCCGAGGCGGGAGGCGTCCGTGGTCACCGTGGCTAGTGGAGGGGTCATAGAAAAGGGGCGTCCTTGCTGGAGGTCCGGGGATTGGAGCCACCATAGGAGGGCCCTCTTGCAGGCCTGCTGAGTGGAACGGGATGGCTCAGAGGATAGTGAAGAAAGGACCACTGCACCTGAAGGGTCCATTGTAAGACCCTCATGTTCAAACGTGCCATTGGCAATAGGTTGATTGCTGCAGCCATCGAGCCAAGAGCCCTCAGGACCAATTCCGCTGGGGGAGCTGGAGATTGTAGAATGACTTGCACGTGTAGCCTCAGGGTTAGTAGCCAGTCTGAGGTCAAGAAAGCTAGGAGTTTGTTCGTGTCTAATCTGGCCCCTATGAAGTCTATGGTCTGAGTCGGGGTAAGAGACTACTTCTCTATGTTGATAGTGATCCCCAGCCGTGGAGCTAGATGAAGAAAGTAGTTTCTGGCTGCACAGAGTAGATGCCTTGTCGGGGCGGTCAGGAGCCAGTCATCCAGGTACAGGAAGACCTGGATTCCCTGGAGCCTCAGGTGGGCCGCTATCACTGCTAACACTTCGGTGAACACCCTGGGGGCTGTGGTGAGACCAAACGGGAGGACCCTGAATTGGTAATGACTGGCTCCTAGCCGGAAGTGGAGGAACCTCCTGGATCGCCTGTCCATCAGAATGTGGTAGTACGCATCCTTGAGGTCTATAGAGCACATCCAATCATTCTCCCATAAAAGGGGGAGAATGGATTGAAGAGTGACCATGTGGAACTTCTCTCTGGTTACTGACAGATTCAGGGAAGAGAGGTCAAGGATTGGTCTTAAGTTCCTTGTCTTTTTTGGCACCAAGAAGAACCTGGAGTAAAACCCGGACCTGCACTGGTCTGGGGGGACGTGTTGGATGGCTTTTTTTTCCAGCAAATGTTGGATTTCCATTGCTGCAGCCTCCCTCTGATCGGGTGGGACATCGGGGAGGTATCTGGGGCTGTGTGGGTAATGAGAGAAGGGAATCTGATATCCTCTGGATATGATGCGAAGCACCCAGCGGTCTGTCGTGATGGACTTCCAAGCTGCTAGGTGCTTCGAGAAACGCCCCCCAACTGCCTCCAGAGTGGAGCAGTCGGGCAACCCCTCAGAGGTCTTGCGTGGGTTAGTCCGAGAAGGGTTCTCTGGATCCAAAGTACTGAGGGCCCCCTCTGCCTCTAGGGTGGCATCCACCCTGCCCTCCTCTGCCGCGGAAGGGCTGGGAGTCCAGAGCAGGACGAGACTGTTGCGACTTCCGGAACCACATCTTCTTCTGTCCCTTTTGGTTCTTAGAGAAAGACCTCTGAGGAGCAGAGAAGCGGACTCCGACGGCAGACATCTTCCCATCCTTTTCGCTCTGGACCAAAGTATCTCGCACGGTTTTGCCGAAGAGGGCAGAACCATCAAAAGGGGCATTAGCGAAAGACGCCTTAAAGGGTTCTGCGAAATCACAGTGCCGGAGCCAGGCCTGACGTCTCATAATGAGGCCCGCTCCGCTGGCTCTAGCGGCGCCTTCTGTGGCATGAGACAGAAGCCGCATAGAGGTGTTAGATATGGATCGTAGAGTGTCCATCTGGGTGGAGTGCAATTGTTTGTCCTCCGCCGACATGGACTCGGGGGGGGGGGGGTGACGCAGCGTACTCTTTGATAAGGTCCTGCTGCAGTCGTAGCACGTGCCATGTAGTTCAGCGACCTCACAGCCGAACTAAACACCTGCTTCCCTAGGCTTTCCATCGACCGAGACTCCTTGTTTGGGAGATGAACCGAGGGACTCTCCTGAGCAAGTTCCCTCTTGGTGGCCGCCGCCATCAACATGGCATCTACAGGGGGGCCTTTGCTCCAGTGGGCTTTGTCGGAGGGTGGGCTGAGAATCTTGTCTGGGCGCTTGGGGACTGGCTCCACAGTGTCCAGCTACTTCCACGCCCTGGTAGTAATCAAGTCTACCAGGGAGTCGGCCGGAGGGGACACCCAAGAGGTAGACGGGCCTGCTTCAAACGCCTCCAGGAACACGGATTCGTCCGAGGTAGGCTTTGGGGCAGTCCACCCCCCCCTTTTCTGAGCATCTCCATAATGTCACCAAATGAGACATCTTCGGGGGGTGATCTTGGGGAGCCTTCCCCTTCCTCCAAATCCGTGTCCTCAGTCAAGGACTCGTGGGAGTCCAGGTGCCTCCTCTTGCACCGTCGCTTGTGAGGAACCTCCACGGGGGGGCTGTCCGAGGAGGTCTCACCAGCAACGTCTTGTTCCAATGGAACAACCTGGGATGTCAGAGCAGGCTGCCCCTGGGGCCGGGTGATGGAAGTTGGACCCAACTGAGGAGGAGTGCAGGGTGGAGCCGTGGCAAGGGCCGGGGGCCTGGAATCCCTCGACAGAACCCTCTCCACTACATCGAATGCCGAGGGAGAGCTGCTCTCTCTGGGATCCGAGAGCAGACCCTCCCTCGGATCCGACAGATGGATCGGAGCCGGTGCCGAATCGATCGGATCCGACGGACCAGCATGCTCCGACCTGGATGGAGCCGAAGACATACTGATACTGCCGGATCCGAAGCTCAGCCCTCGGCTCCGAGAGCTCAGATCCAAAGAAAATGGACCCGACAGACTCTAGGGAAGTGTCGGCGCCGAAGTACCCGATACTATCGGCACTGACACGCTCCAAGGCTGCCCGGCTCCGAAGTCTCCGAACCCGGGAAACGGGATGGAGAAGGAGCTATCGGGGCAAAGATGGGGGTCGAACTCCCCCCCGGAGGGGGGGGGGGGCAGGAGCACTCTCATCTGCAGTTGGGCCTGGAGGAATCTTCTCATCATCCGGTCCAAATCTGCATCGGTGAGACTTCGGGTAGATCTTGACGAGGCCACCGAGGCGGGGCGGGAGTATCGCCTCGATTACCTCGACAGAGATCAGGTTTCCTCCTCCTCAGGACCCGGTGAAAAGCACGGGGTCCGGATCCGAGAAGGAGGAGACCCAGAAGTCCTGGAAGGAGAAGCCCGCTTAGCCGGGAGGGCCGAAGCAGAGGTCTCGGCCCGCCGCTTGTGGTGCTTCTCCCTCTTCCTTTCTTTCCTAGCCTCCCTCTCCTCCGGGCCTAAGGCGGGAGGTTGAGTCCCGGCCGGGGGGAGGGAAGCAGGAGTGGCAGCTGCAGCGGGAGCCACGGGAGGACCAGAGGTAGAAGCCGAGTCCGGGGGCAGAAGACCCACCAGAATCAGCTTAGACCTCCGGTCCTTGAGTGCCCTGGGGTTGAACGCTGCACAGATGGTACAACCAGAGGACAGGTGTTCAACCCCAAGGCACATCACACACAGAGTGTGGCCATCCGCTGGGGATAGCTTATGACCACACTCGGTGCACTTAGAAAACACTAACTTTGGGGCCTCAGACATACTAGAAGGAAAAAAACACATACACTAGGCCCCAAACAGGCACACACAACCCTGACGGAACCACGAAGGAAGGGGGAGGTTAGAATATGGAACAAAATAAATTAAACTAAGATGGTTCTAAGGGATAAGGGACCTGAAAAACACTGTCACACCAAGAGTTAAGGAAAAGAGGTAGAAAAGTTAAATTTTCTCACAAATGTACGAAAAACGCCTGGAACTCGGGATCAAGCTGCTGAAGTAAACCGCAGCAAACTAGATCTGAGGTCAGTCAGGGTTGGCAGGGGATTATGGGTAGGGGGAGGAGCTTGGAGCTCGGATCTAAAGCCGTTGAAAACTGCCGGCTCGGATCCGAGGTCGGATCAGAATCCCATAGGTTGCTGCACAAATGAAGTTAACTACTTCAGATCTATTATTAGACTTAAAAAAAAGAAAGCTGGAAAATCTGAGTCACTCCTTGAGTTAGATTCTTCCCTCCTTTCTGCACACTTCAGTATCTCACCTGCAGAAAGACCAGTGTGTCCTTATTCAAGGAGGCGATAATGTCAGACTGAACATCCTTGGGAAGGTTTCGATTATGAAGCCAAGCAAGGCTCCTTAAAACCGATCAAGACATAGAAGCCCTAGAACAAGGGTCAAGCTGCATCATAAGCACATTTTAAAATGTGTGCTTTATCAGAGAAGCAACTGCCTCAAAAGCATGTAATGAGTTCTTTACCTCAGAAGATTAACCATGAACTTCTGAATTTTCTCAGACAGAAGCAAAAACTTTTAACGTGAGCTTGACAGTTAAATTCTGAAAGTTAATACACGAGTAGAATACATTTTCTTCCTCAGATTATCCATTGCTTTCTTATAGTTCTCAGTAGGAATGGCATTGGTAGCACTAACATGTCTAGCTGCAGCTGATTTGGTTAAACAAGTAACTTGTTTGGAGAGTTACCTCCCAACAACTGTCTACCCATAACCACTTGCACTAGCCAGATAGTTCCCTGCGTTTTTTGGTTATTTGTGAAGTCGGAGGATCCGACGGCATGATATAAGCAAAATCAGAGCCGAAAAACTGTTCTGCAAACTCCGACCGGCGTCTAAGCGTCCGTCGGTTAAAAGAAGCACAGGCTAGACAAGCTGCTACGTCGTGGTCTGGGCCTAAACAAGGTAAGCAGTAAGAGTGGAAATCTTTATGAGGTATTTGTTTCCCACAAGTTAAACAGTTATTAACTTTTTCTGACATCGGCTGAGGCAAGAAAGAGTCCCCAACGGGGTACTTAGCTTTTTAGAAGTCTTCGAAGTTGTATTCGGTAGTAGTAATCTCTGGTTCTGACCGACCGGCACTTGCGAACAGCTTCTGCTTCGGGCGCCACGTGGCAAGAAAGACCGAGGAAAATGGCGTCGGCTGATGCCTTTATACCCGAAGAACTGCAGCTATGACGTCGGGTGAAGCGTGACACCAGCCGAAGCCAGACCCAGACTTTGGAATCCGGCCGACCGAAGGGCTGCCTGACGACAGGACTACCCATTTGTAAGGACTGCAGATGCATCCTTGAAGGACATCTACAGCAGAATAAATACAGCATCTAGCCCTGCAAACACATGCAGGCTTGTCTTTTATTCAGTATAGTCGTGGTCTGCACCTCCCACCCACAAAGACTACAGCAGAATAAATGCAGCCAAACCCTGCAAATGCATAAAGATTTGTCTTCCATTAATTATAGTTGTGGTCTGCACCCCCACCCCAAAGACTACAGTAGAATAAATATGGCATCCAGCCCCACCATCGTGTACAGATTTGTCTTTTATTCATTTTACTCATGGACCACAACCCCCACTCCAAAGACTACAGCAGAACCAAGCTCTGCCAACATGTACAGACTTGTCTGATTCAGTGTAATGGGAATTTACTTGTTCACTCTGTTATCCTAATCATGCTCTCTTACCAACTTTAATGTCTCTTCAGTGCTTGGCCAGTACTTGGTGGTCTGCTTTTTGGCTGTTTTAACTAGAATCAAAAATAGCCTCCACTGCATCTTAATCTTTCCTTTCCTCTCTACTGATCTACACCCTACTCTTGCATTGTCCTTTCCATCTACTGCTTTTGACTCTCCTTTGCCTATATAGGCAGTTTTGGTTTGTTTGCTTCTTCCCTTTTCCATCCCCTGAAGTTTTCACAAGCTAATGGAACAAAACTTTTACTTTGTGCACTAAACATGGTCAGCTTTAATTAACAAAGTTCTTTTCTCATTTTTCCAAACTTTTTTCCCTAACTACCTCAGTGTATTGCCCATCTCACACATCTTTGTAGTCTGCATATTCATAATGCACTTCAACCTCTTCTTACTTCAACACTTTGATACAATGCTTACAATTTTTTTTTTAACCAACGAGAGCTGTACCACCTTCTCAACCTACTATGCTTGGGCTCACTTCATTCAACTACCCTTTACCCTATTCCCATGCACCCTACCCATTCCCACTTCATCTAAACTTATACCGTTCTATCCCCCACCTGCTACAACACAACAGCCAACCAAATTCACTAAGGCATCCAAACAGCCTAACTCCTCAACTTGCAAAGTCAAAGGCCCACCTAACTCACCTCTCCTATTCTACTCCAACAAATACTGCATACAACTTCAACCGAGCTAACTCTATCTTCCTCTAACTTGTGTGAGTTACTTCTACAGTCTACTCTCACAGTTCTATTAATCATGCCCACCATTGCCACATTCTACCACACTCCCTTCCCCACCACCATTTTCTCCAAATTTATACTCCTAGTGAACACCCACTCACCATCAACAAAATTGCACACAGCCTCTACCCATTAGAACTCATCCCCATCTTCAGTTACAGCTACATCAAAGAGAACAACCAGACCCCATATATCAGTATCAGACCCAAGGGATGAATATAACAAATGGTACAACTTCGTTCACCGCACTTCACTCTCAATTTTTGGAGATATCCACTCAAACCCTGGACCATCCCTTCAAACCAAGCAAATCACATCTAACCAATCAGCTCTCACCATTACCAACACAACTCCAACAAAGAAAAATTGAGAAATCTTGAGGAAAAACAAAAAAAACAAAAACTCTTAAGGCAGTCCCAAAATGAAGCAGGCTGTGCTAGTGCACGTAAACTCAAATGTACACACACAATAATGTGGACAGAACAATTTAATAAATAAAACATTCTTCAAACACATACCACCTGATCTTTCATAAGGCATTTTTTTCTGTGTTTAAGGGTGGCCACTAGAATAGAGCAGGACAGTGTTGGAGTAAGTGGATTTCATGTAAAGTAAATAACTGAATCTTTGGTTGGCCACACATTTCAACAGAGTAATATCTAAATAGTTAATTTTTCACTGGAATATGAAAATGTCAATTTTAAAAACTCTGTTGCTGCATTTAAAAAAAAATCTATGAATCTCTCCATCTCTGTTAAACTATGTTTCCATACAATAAATACATCATCCAAAAATTGGAAATGGGTGGCAATAAGACCCATAAAGTTAGATTTAAAAACAAAGTTCTGCTCCCAGTACAAAAAGAATTATATCTGCATATGTGGGGGCACAAGCCACTCCCATCACTACCCCAGATATTTGTCTAAAATATTCACCCTCATAGTAGAGGAAGTTACTGTAAAGAGCTACTTCCATTAGCTCTGTTCGCAGGTTAACATTCCTAGATGGGATATCTGCAAAGGTTGCACAAGCCTCCCTAAACTACTCAAGACAAAGGAGGTGGGGTACAGAAGAAAAACGTAGACAACATCAACAGGGAGCGATAACCACTCAACACTGTAGAAATCCTGCTTCATATACCTTCAAAAGTCTAACCCAGCCATTGGGGATGCACAAGCCAGTGCATTTCTTTGTGCCGGTCCCAAGCCCGGATAAATGGGGAGGGTTGCGTCAGGAAGGGCATCCGGCGTAAAACCTCTGCCAAATGACTTATGCGGACAACATTTCATATTTCCATACCGGACAGGTCGAGGCCCGGGTTAACAACGACCGCCACCAGTACTGTTAGCCAACAGGGTGCTGGCGGAAATTCGGCTACTGCTGGCCGAAGGAGAAGAGGAGGGGAAAGGCATGCCTGAAGGCAGGAAGAGAGGAAGAAGGTTAGGAGTGTAGTAGTGAGGGTAGGAACTTTGAATGTTGGCAGTATGACTGGTATAGGGAGAGAGCTAGCTGATACGATGGAGAGAAGGATGGTTGATATATTGTGCGTGCAAGAGACCAGATGGAAGGGAAGTAAGGCCAGGTGTATAGGAGGCGGGTTCAAATTGTTCTATCATGGTGTGGATGGCAGGAGAAATGGGGTAGGGGTTCTCCTAAAGGAACAGTATACCCAAGAGTGTTTTGGAGGTGAAGAGTGTATCTGATAGAGTGACGTTTATGAAGCTGGAAATTGATGGTGTAATGATGGATGTTGTTAGAGCATATGCTCCACAAGTTGGGTGTGCGATGGATGAGAAAGAAAAATTTTGGAGTGAGTTGGATGAAGTGGTGGTGAGTGCACCCAAGGGTGAGAGACTAGTGAATGGAGCGGACTTCAATGGGCATGTTGGTGAAGTGAACAGAGGGGATGAGGAAGTGATGGGTAGGTATGGTGTTAAGGAGAGGAATGCAGAAGGTCAGATGATTGTGGATTTTGCGAAAAGGATGGACATGGCTGTGGTGAATACGTATTTTAAGAAGAGGGTGGAGCATAGGGTGACATACAAGAGTGGAGGAAGATGCACACAGGTGGATTATATCCTACGTAGGAGGGCCAGTCTGAAAGAGATTGGAGTCTGTAAATTGGTGACAGGGGAAAGTGTAGTTAAGCAGCATAGAATGGTGGTCTGTAGGATGACGTTGGTGATCAAGACAAGAAGAGGTGGAGGAGTGTGAAAGCAGTGCCAAGGATTAAATGGTGGAAGTTAAAAAAGGGTGATTGTGAGGTGGAGTTCACGGAAGAGTTAAGACAGGCACTGGGGGGCAGTGAAGAGTTACCGAATAGCTGGGTAACTACCATCAGAGCTAGTAAGGGAGACTGCTAGAAAGGTGCTTGGTGGGACATCTGGACAGAGGAAGGAGGACAAGGAGACCTGGTGGTGGAATGAGGAAGTACAGGAGAGTATACAGAGAAAGAGGGTGGCGAAGAAAAAGTGGGATTGTCAAAGAGATGAAGAAAGTAGACATAAGTATAAGGAGATGAGGCGCAAGGCAAAGAGAGAGGTGGCGAAGGCCAAGGATAAGGTATATGGAGAGTTGTATGAGAGATTGGACACTAAAGAGGGAGAAAAGGACCTGTACCGATTGAGTAGACAGAGGGACAGAACTGGGAAAGATGTGCAGCAGGTAAGGGTGATAAAGGATAGTGAAGGATACGTGCTCACAAGCAAGGAGAGTGTGTTGAGTAGACTGAAAGAGTACTTTGAGGGTCTGATGAATGAAGAGAACGAGAGAGAGAGAGAGAAGGTTGGATGATGTGGAGATAGTGAATCAGGAAGTGAAACAGATTAGCAAGGAGGAAGTAAGGACAGCTATGAAGAGGATGAAGAATGGAAAGGCTGTTGGCCCAGATAACATACCAGTGGAAGCATGGAGGTGCTTAGGAGAAATGGCAGTGGAATTTTTAACCAGATTGTTTAATGAAATTTTGCAAAGTCAGAGGATGCCTGAGGAGTGGAGGAAAAAGTGTTCTGGTACCTATCTTTAAGAATAAGGGTGATGTGCAGAGCTGCAGTAACTACAGAGGGATAAAATTGATCAGTCACAGCTTGAAGTTATGGGAAAGAGTAGTGGAAGCTAGGTTAAGAAGGGAGGTGATGATTAGTGATCAGCAGTATGGTTTCATGCCAGGAAAGAGCACTACAGATGCAATGTTGTTGTTGGAGAAATACAGAGAAGGTCAGGAGGAGTTGCATTGTGTCTGTGTGGACTTAGAGAAAGTATATGACAGGGTGCCTAGAGAGGAGTTGTGGTATTGTATGAGGAAGTCGGGAGTGGCAGAGAAGTATGTAATAGCGGTACAGGATATGTACGAGGGTAGTGTGACAGTGGTGAGGACTGCGGTGGGAGATACGTTTAAGGTGGAGATGGGGTTACTTCAATGATCAGCTCTAAGCCCTTTCTTATTTGCAGGGGTGATGGACAGGTTGGTAGATGAGACCAGATAGGAGGCCCCGTGGACTATGATGTTTGCAGATGACATTGTGATGTGTAGTGAGTAGGGACCAGGTTGAGGAGACCCTGGAGAGGTGGAGATATACTCTAGAGAGGAGAGGAATGAAGGTCAGCAGGGCTAAGATAGAATATATGTGTGTAAATGAGAGGGAGGGTAGAGGAATGGTGAGGATGCAGGGAGTAGAGTTGGTAAAGGTGGATGAGTTTAAGTACTTGGGATCAATAGTTCAGAGTAATGGTGAGTGTGGAAGAGAGGTGAAGAAGAGAGTACAGGCAGGGTGGAATGGATGAAGAAGAGTGTCAGGAGTGATTTGTGACAGACGGGTACCAATAAGAGTGAAAGGGAAGGTCTACAAGAGGGTAGCGAGACCAGCTATGTTATATGGGTTGGAGACGGTGGCATTGACAAAAAGGCAGGAGTCAGAGCTGGATGTGGCAGAGTTAAAGATGTTAAGATTTGCACTGGGTGTGACTAGGATGGACAGGATTAGGAATCAGTATATTAGAGAGTCAGCTCAGGTTGGACAGTTTGGAGACAAAGCAAGAGAGACGAGATTGCATTGGTTTGGACATGTGCTGAGGAGGGATGCTGGATATATTGGGAAAAGGATGACCAGCTATGTTATATGGGTTGGAGACGGTGGCATTGACAAAAAGGCAGGAGTCAGAGCTGGATGTGGCAGAGTTAAAGATGTTAAGATTTGCACTGGGTGTGACTAGGATGGACAGGATTAGGAATCAGTATATTAGAGGGTCAGCTCAGGTTGGACAGTTTGGAGACAAAGCAAGAGAGACGAGATTGCATTGGTTTGGACATGTGCTGAGGAGGGATGCTGGATATATTGGGAAAAGGATGCTAAGGATGGAGCTGCCAGGTAAGAGGAAAAGAGGAAGGCCTAAGATAAGGTTTATGGATGTGGTGTGAGAGGACATGCAGGCAGTTGGTGTGACAGAGCAAGATGCAGAGGACAGGAAGAAATGGAAACAGATAATCCATTGTGGCGACCCCTAATGGGATCAGCCGAAAGAAAAAGAAGAAGATACCTTCAAAAGTCTCATGAATAGTGCAAAATATACACACGGTCCTTAAAAACATTTTTTGAAATACTAACAATATAGATGGCCAAAGGATGGGTCTTAGATCCAGCAGCCAAAAAGTACAGTTTTGTACCTACCATAAATGTAGATGTTCGAGGATTCCCTTGCTGCAGTCCTGACAATTGGGTATAGTCCGCGTCCCAGTCGGCCCGAATACCAGAGTATAAGGCTGACGTCGGTCATGGCGCCTTAGACTGACGTCAGTACGTCAGGGTACTAATGCGCATGACCGACGTCATTTCCTCAGTCTTTTCTTGCCCCAGATGTCAGAAGACCCAAAAAGACAAGTCCCAAAAACAACCTGCACCAAAAAACATGTACAATATATACAGTAATATATACAAAAATATAAGCATGTAAACTCACCTACACAACCACCCTGAAACACAGAGGGAAGGAGGGAGGGTAAATTGGACTCCAGGAAGGGAATCCTGGAACATCTACATTTATGGTAGGTACAAAACTGTACTATGTTCTTCGTCTTCCCTTGCTGCAGTCCTGACAATTGGGTAGAATCCCAAAGCAGAGGTAAGGAGGCTGGCAAATTATAAAGTAGCAGGAGCTGACAACATGCCTTGTAAAACAGCTGTGGCAAAACCAGCTCTAGTCTTAGAGTATATAGGCAGGTGATAATGCCTAGAGAAAGTATGCACTGAACTCCAAGTAGCTGCTTCCAGAATATCCTTAGTTGCCACCCCCCTTAGAAATGCTGTTGAAGTGGCAGTAGCCCTAGTGGAATGAGGCCTAATCCCAGCTGGAACCTCTTTGCCATGATGGGAATAACAAAATGCAATGCAAAAACCAATCCACCTAGAAATAGTTTGCTTTGACACAGGCTTGCCCTGTGAACTTAAAGCAAAAGAAACAAGTAACTGTTGAGACTGCCTAAAATCTTTAGTCCTGCTCAAATAATAACAATTGCCTGTGTACATCTAAAGTGTGCAAAATCTTTTCCCCTTTATTTTGAGGATCTGCGAAAAACGTAGGCAAATGAATAGTTTGGTTTAAAGCCACACTAGAAACCACCTTAGGCATAAAGGAAGGATTAGTGCGTAATGATACCCTGTCCTTATGGAAAATCAAAAGGGCTCTACTGCCATAAGGGCCTGCAACTCAGACACCCTTCTTGCAGAAGTAATAGCCAACAGAAAAGCAGTCTTCCATGACAAATATTTCAATTCAGCAGTAGCTGCAGGCTCAAAAGGTTGTAGAGTAAGTTTTTCCAACACAAAATTGAGATCCCAAGCAGGAGTAGGAGCTCTACGTGGAGGTCTTATATTCTTTGCCCCTCTAAGAAACTGCTTGAACAAAGGATGCGAAAACAAAGGTGGGTCACAATCATAGTGAGCTGAAATTGCTGCAGCATGAATCTTTATGGAAGAGAAAGACAAACCTTTGTCCAATAATTCAGTAAGATATTGAAGAGCCACACTCAAATTAGGCTCTGAAATCTCCAAATTCTTTGCTGTACTCCAAAATAAAAATCTCTTCCATTTTTCTGCGTGACACTCCTAGTACTAGGCCTTCTAGCTTCCATAATCACATTTAAAACTTGTTGAGGAAACTGAGACCTACCATGCTTCAACACAGAATATGCCAAGCCGTGAGATGAAGAGATTGAAGCTTGACATTGAGCAGATGACCGTCCTTCTGAGATAACAGATGAGGAATCAGAGGTAAAGGCCATGGAGGCTTCTTTACAAGACTCCTTAGAAGTGGGTACCAGTGTTGCGAGGCCAATCTGGAGCTATCAAAATCATCCTTGGCCTGTCCTGTCTGACCTTTAGTAATACCTTTGGAAGAAGAGGTAGAGGTGGAAAGGCATAGACATGAAGGTTTTTCCAACTGAAAGACAGAGCATCCACTTTCCAAGCTGTGTGATGAAACCCCTTTGTGCAATACTTTGGCAGCTGGTGGTTTAGTGGAGAAGCGAACAGATCTATGTCTGGAGTTCCCCATGACACTGTCAATTTCTGAAATACATGAAGATCCAGTTTCCACTCGTGGGGATCCATGATTTGTCTGCTTAATACATCTGCTAGGGAGTTCTGTGCTCCTGGCAGAAACCTTGCCTGAAGAGTCAGTTGCAGGCTTAACGCAGTCTCCATAAAATCATTGCTTGCCTGCATAGAGGATAAGAATGTGTTCCCCTTGCTTGTTGATGTACCACATGACAGTTGTGTTGTCTGTCAGAATCAACACCTGCCCTGGAAGAAGTAACTCCTTGAACGCCATCAATGCAAACTGGACTGCTAACATCTCCTTCATGTTGATATGTAGATGCTGTAGTCTGGCAGGCCACTTGTCTTGTATCCACTTTCCATTTAGATGAGCTCCCCAAGCAGTGTCCGAGGCATCTGTCGTTAAAATCTGACTCGCCTCTGGCGGGTCACAGAGAGTCCCTTGTTTAGGTGACATTCCTGAGCCCACCACAAGAATTCCTTTTGAAGGCAAGGTATTATTTGAATGACAGTGTCCAAATCTTGGCAGTGCTGTGTCCATACATTTTGAGATACCATTGCAGCTTCCTCATATGCAGTTTGGCATTGGGAAGCACCAGAATACAAGATGCCATGAACCCTAATGCTTGAAGGACTGTCCTTGCAGTCAGCACGGACTGATGAGATAGGTGATGGAAGTAAAGTGACAGACTCTTTTGTTTGTCCGGGGTTAAAAGGCCATCTGGGCTGCTGTATTCAGTCTCACACCCAGAAAGCACATGTCTTGAGAGGGTACTAGACTGGACTTTATTTCGTTCACAGAATACCCTAGGCATCTTAGCACTGCTATGACATATTCCAGATGCTGTAGAAGGTGTTCCTTTTCTTGAGCCAGAATCAGGCAGTCGTCCAAGTAAGGATAAATTTGAATGCCTTGAAGCCTGAAGTAAGCTATCACTGGAGCCAGAACCTTTGTGAATACTCTGGGCAGTAGATAAGCCAAAGGGCAATGCAGAGAACTGATAATGAAAATCTCCAGTTGAAACCGCAGATACTTTCTGCAACTTAGCCTTATGGGCACATGAAGGTAAGCTTCCTTGAGATCCAAAGTTACCATCCAGTGATCTTTGCCCAGCAGAGGTAACAGTTGCTGTAACGTCAACATCTTGAACTTGGGAATGTCCAGATAAGTGTTGAGGATAGATAAATCCAAAATTGGTCTCCACGTGTTCCCCTTCTTTGGTACTAGGAACAGGCGAGAATAAAATCCAAAGCCCCTTTCTGACACAGGGACTGGCTGAATAGCCCCTATCTGGAGTAACTGAGAAACTTGCTTGTGAGCCTCTTTTCTTTGTGGAGGAGGAACATCTGGCATGCCTTTGAAAGGGGCATTGTGTGGAAATAAAATCTGTACCCGTGATGAATGATATCCAGCACCCATCTGTCTTGAGTGATTAAATCCCAATTTTCTTTGAAAAGAGACAATCTTCCTCCCAAAGGAGCTGCCAGACGAGAGTCCACTGGCAGCTGAAAAGGCAGGTCATTGGTTCTGCTTACGAAAGGACTGACCCCTGCCCTCACCAGAAGTCTGAGCAGGTGAACTGTCTGATCTAGGCCTAAAGAACCTTGAGCCCTGCCCCTACCACGTCTAGACCTACCCCTAGACTGGGAACCATAAGCAGGATATGTCCACCCCTTAGCAGGCCAATTTCTACTAAACTTCGGAGGCTGCACCTGCAAAATCTTTAACAGTCTGCATAGACTTAGCTTTGTCCTCCATTTTCTTTAAAACTGCTTCCACAGGCGGTCCAAACAACACATCAGACTGTAAAGGAGCATCCAAAATCCTGGTCTTAACATGCTCAGCTAAATTCTGATCCTTCAACCATGCATGTCTGCGAAGAACAGAACTAGTAGCAGCCACCCTCGAGGAGGCCTGAACAGCATCAAAACCACACTGCAAAGAATGCTTACCCACTTGTTCAGACACATGAACCAAATCCAGCAATTCTTTACACTCAATACCTTCCGCCAAAGCATCCACCTTAGATTTCAATTGTGAAAGGAGATAATTCTGATATTTCAGCATATGAAATTGACAATTCAACGCCCTCATGGCTAGAGTGGAAGAAGTATATACTTTCTTACCCCACCTATCCAAAGCCCTTGCCTCTTTATCAGAGGGTACAGGATTTTTAACCACAGAAGCTTTAACACCTTTAGGCCCCTGAGAAACAGTTTCTGGGTCCGCCCTGGGACTCTTAAACAAATACTTATGAGCTTCGGGCACCCTATAATACCTATCAGGCTTAACAAGAGCAGGAGGCAAGGAATCAGGGTTCAGAGAAGCCTCTGCAAAAACATCCTCCACCACATTCAACACAGGAGGAATAGCTAAGGGCCTATGCTGTGGCAAAAACAAGAATTCCCTAAGCCTTTTTCTGGAGTCAGAGTAATCTTGGCCTTCCCATTTAAAGTGCTCCCTCATGGAGTGAAGAGTCTCTGAAAATGAAAAATCCTCAGGAGGAGAAGCTGAAGGAGTGGAATCATCCACATCAGAATCAGAATAAGTAGGAAACTCTTGCAAGTCTTCCACAGAAGACTCTGAAGCCTGTGAACACTGTTCAAAACTATCAAACTCCTGTTCCACCCTAGGCCTCTTATCAGGTGGGGGCATAGAACCTCTAATCAGAGTAATCAAATCTTCTGCCATTTTAAGCATATGTTTCTTAGGCACAGAGCCGAAATGCTAGGAGAAGCCCTACAGAAGCTGAACTTGGCCTTCCTCTAAAAGAGGCTTTGGCAACAGAAGGAGAGGCCCTAACTACCTTGGGAAGAGAGGGAAGAACAGTTACCTGAGAAGCCCCCTCAGCCTGGCCTACCTCCTGAGAGGGCACATCCTGTAACAGTAAAGTATCTGCCTGAGACTCCATAGAGACTCCTGGCAAAACCTCTGGCTCCCCTGAGCCTTCTAAAGGACCGGCGTCCGGGACTGCCGGTTCCTCACCCCTAGACTTCACTGTTTTGTCCTTGCGCTTCTTAGATGAAGCAGGCGTCGGAGCATCCGACGGCATAGTATAATTACAACGCTTCCCAAACACTAACCTAGCACAATCAAGCCTCCTCTTAATAGTGCTCCTGTTATCTCTAGCACAAGAGCGGCAACCAACAACGTCGTGCTCAGGCCCTAAACAAGGTATACACAATGTATGATAATCCCTATGCGGTATCTGCTTCCCACAAGAAATACAGTTATTCACTTTTCTGACATCCGGTTAAATACTGAGGCAAGAAAAACCAAAATGTTCTAACGGGTTACTTAGCCAACTCTGTATTCGGTCTGAAACTCCGGTTTCGGAAAATCTCAGAACGCCAACCTGCACTCGCAAAATTGCTTCTGCATCGGACCATGCGGCAAAAAAGACTGAGGAAATGACGTCGGTCATGCGCATTAGTACCCTGACGTACTGACGTCAGTCTAAGGCGCCATGACCGACGTCAGCCTTATACTCTGGTATTCGGGCCGACTGGGACGCGGACTATACCCAATTGTCAGGACTGCAGCAAGGGAAGACGAAGAACATCAACGGAACATAAAGGATGAGGCTCATCCTTGGGGATGGTTAACTTCAGAAACTTAGTATATAGTCAATGGCAACCTAGTCAAAAAGATCCCTTAAAACAAATTAGTTTTATAGCAAATAATATTAATTACTTGAAGTTCTACTATATCTATATTGGAATTCATGGTTTAAAAGCTTATACATTCTGGACAAATAGTTTGATCCATAATGCCCACCCACCCCCTTTACCAGGTTTCATTATTCTTAACTCACGGTTGCTAATTAATTAATTCATAAGTATAGCTTTCTTTAACTTACTAACAAGGCTTAAATAGTGACTGCTGAAGTACCTTTCTTAAACCTTTTCACAATATTTTTCATATAGCAGCAGAGTAGAATGCAAGGAAGGGTTAAAAGTACTGGCACACACATTACGTGTAGGTGCACTGGGCATTACCAACACATAACCCATTAATTCTAACCACAGCCTACCATTAATCCACAAACGTCCGAAACATCCACAACAAAATTTCAGATCTCCATGCATGTACTTCAGCACATAACCCAGACATTACAATCATAGCTATAACTTTGCTAAAACCAAACACTAAATACGCAGAAATCCTTCCCCTCAGGATATAATAAAAAAAAAAATTAAAAAAAATAAGAGTAGGCAAAAAAGCTGAAGGTGTTGCAAAACACACTAATCACCAACAGACACCAAACAAGGCACCCCGACTATCCCAACACAAAAATATCTAATTACCCTCCTGCACCTGAATAAGCACAAAACTATTTGCACTGCTGCCTTGCATATTCTCCAGGCAACAATATTCCCATTCCTGAAGACCTCCTCCAATGGTTTTCCACTGATGTAAATAAACTATTATACTCGAGGGCGTGAATATAGACTATTTACTTGTAAATACGGACTCCCCTACCCTTCTCTATTAAACTATTCAATTTCATTCGAGTAATCATTTCACCCACTAGAACTGACAAACACAGCAACACTACTATACTGGATACTTAACACCTCAACCTCAAAAATAGAACACTTTTGGCTGTCTCCCAGACAACATCAGTGACCATCTCCTCACATTTGCTACAAGACAAATTAATCGCACCTCCAAACATACAGTATTAAAACAAGTATGTAGACTCTCGTCTAACAAGGGCACCGTTATAAACTCTCTCTCCCAATACAACTAGAACAAAATAAGATGTTACCCATTTCAAAAAAATATTCCCTAACGTACTAAATGAGTTGGCTCCCATAAGAACAGAAAGAACCAAAAGTAACCTTGCTCCACAAAAAACAAATGGCTCATGCTAAACATAGTAAATACAATGTCTGGAAGGCATGATACAAAGATGGAACATAACAAAAGTGGCAAATTTGTAGACAACTGAGAAAAGGTCGATATAAACAGGTCAAAATAGACAAAACTGGATTCTTTCACTCACTTCAAGGAAAACATCGCCACAATCCCAAGGAATTCCGGACAACCATAGAAACCCTACTACACCCCAGTAAAACCACCACCCATCTCCTACCACAAATGACAGACCCCAGAGGCATCAATTAAAACACAGTTCATTCAATCTGTCCTCTCTACAAGATTCTAATCCACCCTCCCATCTCTCTATCCCCACTCACAATACCCTTCTCTTTTCTTTCCACCAAATACCTACCTGAACTATCAAAAATTACCTTCAAAAACTGAAGACCACTGCACCAGCTGCTGACAAACTCCAACCCAAGTAAAAGTACCTCAAAAGTTAGCTGCTAATGTCCTGGCATACCCCCATATCAATACTCAAATAGATCACTGAAAATTATGTACCCACAATATGGAAAAATCACATATTACACCCCTTCACATAGGTGGATCAGCCACAGACCGCTCCAACTTCTGCCGCATTGCAATTCTCTCCCCTCTGTCCAAAATCTTAGAAACACGCATATATTCCCAACTGCTAACACATCTCAAACTATTCACCCCAAACAACGTGGCTTTTGAGGAGACAAAAGCTCTTGCTCAA
>NC_056725.1:805021721-805039221 GCF_019279795.1 Protopterus annectens
AAAAACCCACACACACACAAGAGATCACACACACACACACACACAAGAGATCACACACACACACACACAAGAGACCACACACACACAAGAGACACACACACACACACACAAGAGACCACACACACACACACACAAAGAGACCACACACACACACACACAAGAGACCACACACACACACACAAGAGACCACACACACACACACACAAGAGACCACACACACACACACACAAGAGACCACACACACACACAAGAGACCACACACACACACACACACAAGAGACCACACACACACACACAGAGACCACACACACACACACACACGCAAGAGACCACACACACACAAAAGAGACCACACACACACACACACAAAAGAGACCACACACACAAAAGAGACCACACACACACACACACACACACACAAAAGAGACCACACACACACACAAAAGAGACCACACACACACACACACACAAAAGAGACCACACACACACACACAAAAGAGACCACACACACACACACACACACACACAACCACACACACACACACACGACACAAAACCACACACAGACACACACGACACAAAACCACACACAGACACACACGACACAAAACCACAAAACCACACACACACAAAACCACACACAAAACCACACACACAAGACACAAAACCACACACACAAGACACAAAACCACACACACAAGACACAAAACCACACACCCTTCTCTACTAAACATTCTCAAGCACTACTTCCATGTTGCCTCTGCTCAGGTAATGAGAGCCTACTAATAACTTCCAAATCCTGTAATACAGCTGGACACTTACTATGCTCATCCTATGTCAGGCAGTGGAACTCCCTGCCTATCCCACTAAAACTAGACAGCTGTACATTGTGCTTTAAGTACAACCTAAAATAGTACCCAGACTCCCTCTAGTCTATGTTCTGGTTCACACCCTGACTCTCTCAATCTCTCACCTAACACCAACCCCTAAATTTCTATCGTTCCTACATCATCTTGCAAAAGTAAATAAATCCCATCTATAACTATATACTGCTTTTCACTGTACATCTGACATATGACTTCAACCCAATGGGGTAAGGGGTACAAAAGGGGCATACAGATGTTAAGTAATTCAGGAGTTTCTTGCCCCCAGACAAGGAGCTGAAGTAGAAGTAGAGGCAACTATATACATCTGTACAAGTCAAAAAAAAAAAAAAAGAGGTGAACATACAACAGCTCCACTCAGACAAACTAAAATGAAAAAAAAAGGGCTGGAGTGATGTAGTACTGCAACAATGAACAGCAAAACTACTGTCATGCTAACTTCTTAGCACAATTGCATTATTAACTGATCGGAGATTCCCAATGGTGTTGAGTCAATATGGAGGAGGAAACCTGAATAGGATTATGGCTCAAAAGACCTAGCAAAACTAACCAAACAAACCCTACTCTATTTTTGGAGAAGAAAATCAATCTTGTAATGTTTTGTAAATATATAATAGAAGACCAAGTAGCTGCTTCAAGGATAGGTCTGGAACCCAGACCCTTGAAGAAATCCACTAAAATAGCAGCAGCTGTAGTAAGGTGCACTTTAACTAGAGCAAGAAGCTGCCTACCTTGAAAAAAGCAACCGAAAAAGACAGCACAGTACATCCGATTAGAAAGTTTGAGAACATGAGTCCTCACGGTTTTGTCCTTGAAAGAAACAAAGATGATTAGACTTCCTAACAGAACTGGTTTTATCCATGTAAAATCTGTGCTGCTTATGCACATTCAGGGAATGTAGGATCCTCTCGTTTGTCCTAAGGAAAAAAGTAGGCAAGTTAACAGTTTGATTTAAGAAGAGTTTAACAACCTTGGACAAAAAAGGATTACTGCGGAGAGTAACCATAACCCTATGAAAAACGAACAAGCAGCTATCAAGGCTTCCAACTCTGAAACCCATTGGGCAGAAGTCAAAGACAACAACAGCACTGTTTCCCCAGGTACAAAATTTAAGAGAATCAGAAGCAGCAGGCACAAAAGCAGGTAAGGTAAAGATTTTCTAGGACAGAGCTCAAGTCCTAAGAATGAGGGATAGCCCTTCTTGACAAGAGACTCTTCAAAACTGATGTTAAAGATGAAAGAGGGGGATCCAAAGGCAGGCAAGTAGAGATGGCTAACAGATGGGCTTTAATAGAAGAAAATGCCAGCCCAGCATTGAGAAGCTCACACTAATAAGCCAGAATATTAGGATTGCCCAGTTGACAATGATCCAGATGATTTCTTTGGCACCAAAAGGAAAATCTGTTCCACATGAAGACAACATTTGGGACATAAAATGCTACTGTATTTCATTTTCTAAAGCCTTGAGTATGTTCTCAGAAAAGTGATGTCTAAAAGGAATTAAAATTCAATCACAAAGAGATTCAAAGTCAAAGTGTGTAAAATTTGGTAAATTAAAACGTTTTTCTTCTGTGTAAGCAAGTCCATCCTGTGAGGTAACTTGCAAAGGATTGCCTCTGGATAGATGAAAGCAAACAGGGAACTAATGCTGCCTTGGTCAAAAGGAAGTCACTAACAAGATTTTTGGTTTGTCTTCAGTTTCAAAGTTAACTCCAACTTGCCAAGAAGATTCATAACAAATTGCAAATGAGTCAGAGGTTCTTGGGTAGGGACCCAAATGAAAGAAATAAGGAAATACTTGAATTGCTCAAAGTCCACAGAAGGCAATGACAGGAGCTAGGTGCTTTGTGAGCACCCTTAGGGTAGTGGAAAGACTAAAGAGTAATGCAGAAAACTGAAAGTGTTACAAGAGAGAAAATTGTAAGAATTTCCTGTAATGAACAGTAACATGAAACTAGCAGTTATTTAAATCAATGTCACTAAAAGTTTGTGGAAGAATGTCTGGAAGTAATGGCTGAAGAGTCAATATCTTAAAATTTGACCCTGAGAAAAGCTATCCAAGCAAGAAAAAATCCAAAATAGATCTCAAACAGTCCTCCCTTTTGGGAACCAGAAACATTCTTGAATACAAAAACAGTTACCTCCAGGCATAGAGACCAATTCTATTGCACCAAGACAGGTCTTGAAGGAGATGAATCTGGCTTTGGCTGGGAGGGGAGGCAAAACTGAGAAAATGAAGGAGAAGGGAAAGCATTCCAAGACATATTGTAACACACGTGGATGATGGACAGAACCCATTTGTCCAAAGCTATTAACTGCAACACTGGCAAAAAAAAATGGAATGGTTCTGAGATAAAGGAACCTGAAAAAGGTACAACTGGGATGGATTGAGAAGAGGAGACAGCCATAAAGAAGGTGATTTGTCTGGAAAGGAAGTTTTTCAACCCCTGGAACTCTGCTAGGAGTTGCACAGAGAGAGTCTTCTAGGAGATCTTTCACCCTTCTGAGAATACTTTAGGTCCTTTCAAAGAAAAGCACCAGACTTCAAAGGATAATTTCCCTGACATTTATGAATAGTTGAAAGTCCTGCATAATCTTACTCTTCTGCAAGAACTTGAAATGCTTTGCTGCTGAAGTACCAAAACAATGCTGCCGATCTAAAGGAGGATCAAGCAGTTCAGCTTTGACATCCTCAAGTAAAACCTTAAGTTTAAGACAGGAAAACCTATGAAAAACTAAACCAGTGACAGCAGCCCTGGAAGAGAAATCTGTAACACAATAACTGCATTTAATAGAACAACTAAATCACTTGAGAAGCAGAGTTAAGAACACTTAGCTTCTGAATCATCAAAAATAAGACTGCACCTTACCCATGGTATCGAAAATAGAAAAAAAGTACATGATAACGATTAATCTCTCTCAAAAAAAAGAATACTTGTGTAAAACCTACTTATTTACATTTGATAACAGAGTAGTGTCCGACTGGGGCAGAGGCCCGTTTTCAGCAGAGACCCAGGGGGGAAAGCTCCAAGGAAGATTACATAATTATACATTTGTCAATTACAACAGGAGTTCAAACACAAGTTCCTTGACATTGTATCTAAAAGCATACAACAATGGTAGTACAATAAACTGATAAAACACAATAGGGTGTAAGACTGGATAACACAACAATTAAAAACTACCAACCACTCTGGAGCAGATATTCTAAAACCCAGAACAACAGTTTATTCGATGCTTAATTACAATAAACTGATACTATTCATACAGACAAAACAAAAATACACATCACAAACTGAAGCTAAGAAGGTTCAATTACCAAGAAATTCTGACAATGGGTGCTGGAGAAAAGGAAGTTGAACAATAAAGAGTTAAATTAGATAGCCTGGTGGAGAACATGAGCAAAGTCTGCGTTTGGTGAAATATTCTTTTAGGGATTGTTTAAATGAACGTGTATCACTGATGGACAGATTATGGTGAAGTAGAGAATTCCAGTGTTTGGCAATGCTACGAGAGTATAAGGAGACGCCAAGAGTTTTGGGTTTCGTTAACCTTCAACAATACTTTATCAGCAGACCTAAGACATTTTAGGTTAGTGTAGGGTTTTGTACAAGACTGCATGGGCAGTTAGTAGTCGAGTCAAGAGTAAGCAGGTGAGGGAGCTCTAACCAGTTCAGGTGCAGAAGGGCAGTGCAATGGTGAGAACTTTGAGACATTACTGGCAAATTTGGATATTTTGTTCTAGCAAGATTCAAGGCTATTAGTTCAGATTTGCGAAGATTAGTAAATATTTGTGAACAGTAAAGCAGGGAAGATAAGAGATGGGTTATGGCTGTTGTGAGTCTGGCATGGTCAGTAAGATATGATTTAGCCCAATAGGGAGAACCCAGTTTGACATGAAATGTTTTAATTGTTAGTGCAAAGTGTTTGTCAAACTAAAGTCCACTATCAGTTGCGACACCAAGAAGTTTTGTATGTTCAACCGGTTCTATTTTTGTGCCACTGGAGGAGGAAATAGAGATGGGTGGTTGGTTGTTTGGTTGTTGTTGAGGTATTATAGAAAACCATAAGCTTGGTTTTACTGGGGTTAAGTATAAGTTGATGGGTTAAGTAGTTTTCAATATTGTGAAGGGCTGCCTGAGTTTATTCTTGGAGTTCCTTGATGGAGGGGGCACAGCAGATTAGGGAAGCATAGTCAGCATATTGTTTGCTTGAGGCTGGATTTGCTGAGGAGTTTAGGTCATTGGTACAAATTGTGGAAAAAAGTGGGCCAGGGATAGATCCTTGTGTGACTCCTACACATATAGGGAGCTGGGGGGAATAGTTTATTGCCCATAAAGTGGCTTGTTTCCCATCTGACAGGCAGCCATGAAACCAGCTTTGGGCTTCAGAACTGCAGTGGTAGAAACCCAGTTTATTGAGAAGTACTTGATGAGATATAGTGTCAAATGCTTTTGGCATATCTAGGAAGGTAGTAGAGACTAGTTGATTTTTGCTTTGGAGATGATTTACAGTAAAGCTAATTAGAGCTGTACTGGTGCTATGCTTGGGTCAAAAGCCATGTTGTGTATTAGACAACAGATTATTTGACAGAAAGTGGTCTAAGATCCGTTTCAGTATACATTTTTCTAAGATTTTGGCAAGTGGTGACAAAATGGTTATGGGTCGGTAGATGGATACATCAGTAGAGGGACAGCCTTTATGTAAAATATGACATGAGATATTTTCCAGAAAAGTGGTACATACTGTTCAGAGATGGAACAGTTACTGAGAATAGATCTAGGGTAAGCAATGGAGGTAACAGCTAGTTGTAGAAAGTCACCAGGTAGCTAGTGTGCAAGGTTTTAGTTTAGAAAGGAGATTTTTAACATAACTTGTTAGGTGGAGATAGAGGAAGGAAGAATTGTTGTTGGAGGCTTGAGGTATGGACAAAGGCATATTTGGGGTTCTCTTTAGTAGAGGGGTTATTCAGTTAATAAAATGGGAGTTAAATTGAGTGGCTATGCAATCATTTGGGTTGGTCAGAGTTGGGGCTAGGGTAGTGGGTTTTCCTGGGTTGAGAAGGAGGTTGACTGTTAGCCAGAATCGTTTGGGATTTTTCTGGTATTTTAGCTGACTTGTTTGGAATTCGTTTTTTTTTTGTCTTGTTTAATTCGTTTTTTGGGTTGATTTCGAAATTGTTGATAGGTAATGAGATTTTATTTATTTCTATTATTCAGTAAGAAATACCAGCCTGCCCAGATATATTGTTGTAGAAAAATATTAAATAAGGTAGGAAGAAAAGTGTTTTTAATGCGAATGTAGTGAAATAAAATGTTACAGGAATTGTGTGTATGTTTTCTAATCAAGTAGGTAGTGAAGTGAGTGCTTAGTGCATCAGGGAGACACCCAGCATCATACCTCTCAACCTGGAAACATCACAAATCTGGACAACACCCATGCAAAATAGGTATAAATCTGTATACTGATTAGCATAACATTTACATACATAATTATGTAACCCCACCCACTCAAATGGAATTGTGGGATACCAGCTTTCAAATGCAAACTGAAGAGCAGACAACCAACATTTGGCACAAGAGTCCCCCTGCAGCCATTTCAATGTCCCATCACCTGAATATTTCGACCCATTTACTATAAACACTAATGAGCATACTGCTTTACTTCTACAATGACTATTTAGATTTTATATTTATATTTTGCAGCACAAATTGCACAATGCACAAACACTAATAGGCATCTGCTAAACAAAGCAATACTGGCTCACAATGAAAATAGACTTTGCATTAAAACTTCTCTGTCCTTGAAACTCACGTTCATTGCAACAGCATTGAAACCCACACCACATCCAAAGAAAATTCATCTATAGCCAGTGGTGGATAAAGATTACCATAGGCCCCCTGCACACAAAAGAAACATACATGTGTTCTTTGATACACCTTCCTGACTTTATTAAATTATATTCCTTGTATAATACAGCACACTTGTTAGACAGAGCTCATTTTAAATTTATTGTTTGAACATTTTTCCAGTAGGCAATGAAACAAAAATGCATGAACCAATAATGACAAAACTGCCCAATTCAGAACATTTCCATCATAAAAGTCTACTTACACACACACACACATATATATATATATATATATATATACATACACACAATGTACTGTACTTGTTTAAAAATATGTTTCTTATAATGCAGTACAGAACATAATTCTGATTTTTTGTTGCTGAATTTGGGTTAATGATATTTTTCGCTCTTTCCACTGAGGCACAAATGCCATGCATGACATTTTCTCACTTCTGTTATATCTGTAGCTACACCCTTTACTTGTTACACCCACTCCATTTAAAAGTACAGCAACACAGTACAGTATCAGCAATGTATCTACATACTGTGGGAGTAGAACCCACAGCCTTCTGTATCAAAAGCAAGTATTTAACCTGTTATGCTATTAACAATGCAAGCAACCCTCAGCATACGCAACACTCAACTTCTCTTCCCCCTGAAGCTTTCAGTTCCTTGTATAAATAACCACTTGACACAACTGTACCTCTCAACTTTGCAGCACAAGAAATCTGGAAAAAGCCAAAAATGTATTGGGGGGGGGGGGACAAAGTTTAAACATTGCTTGTATGGAAAGTTGCTAGAATAAAATGGTGCGTTACTACCATGATGTTTTACTGCCAAGTCTTGAACCCAGAACCCTGTGCACTACAGTCACCACAACATACCACTATGCCAAATCAGCAGTTTCATGAAAGATAGGAGACTGAAACTTAAATGGCTATCATTTAGTGAATTCAGTTCTCGCCATAGCTCTCAACCTCTTTGCACAAAAAAACCTGGACAAAGCCAATAATGGGGGTAGTACAGAATTCAGTTCTCACTTCTCACCATAGCTCTCAACCTCTTGGCACAAAAAAAATCATCTCAGCATTTGCTTAATTTGCATTACCAGCTTCATAAAATGTTCTCTTTGCCGCTTCTTTAAAAATATATAAAACATGTCATGCAACAATAAAACATGCTGCCCACATCACATACTCTACTGGCACATTGATCTTGCTTGCTTCCACTGTACACATTTCTCCTGTTTGCTCAGTAATGTGCCCTACCTACCCAGTCTTATTTTTTATTACCTAGTAGGCGCGCATGTCTCCATACCTGTATTCGGCTCTTGGGCTTTTACCAAACTCCCTTCTCAATGTTGTCATTGCCCATTCAATGTCACTCTGCACTTTTCAAGCTTGTCTGCATTTGGACTCAAGCAGTCCTGTGCTCAATGAAAAAAAACTGCCACACAGTGCACTGTGCATTGCAGAGTCCTGCATATTTCCATAGTATTGTCTAGTTACATGAGAGCGGTACAGTTAATCTACACATCTTGCAGTATGTTTACTTTGCCATTTTTGAACACAGCTGTGATTGCACTTTTTTGGGGCCATTTCTGTTACTTGTATGCTGAAAAATCTGCTTGGTATCCAATGCCTAACTATATTTCGGCATTATTTCCATTCAGCATATTATGGGGTGCAATGTCATATCCCAGTGACATTTTCATATTACTTGCTCCTTAAACAGTGTACTGTACCAATACTGTCCTACATCTGTGTGTGTGGCATAACTTAATTTACTTTCTAGGACCAGAAGCCATTTTTCTGTCCCATCCCGGAGGCAGTTTATTTATACTGCACTTGGAGATTGCTGAATATATGCAGGTCGGAGGGATACAGGGACAGTTTGCTTTCATGCAACAAAAAAACACCTGCTCCATTTATTTTACATGGAGTTTTGCAGTGCAGTTTTACACAAAACAGAACTACCAGAAAAAAGTTAAGTCTGAAGTTAAATATAGTAAAACTTTTGCTCCCTCCTTTTTTTTCCTACATATTATGCCAAAGACTAGCTCCATACCTGATACATGTCTGTCATATGAAAGCAATCAAAAGTTACCTACCTGATTTTAGTAACACGATTTTGTGTATATAAAAAATCACACTGTACAATAAAGTGACCACAATGTATAACTTGTGTTTCTAAACTGAGCACAGCTGTATAACGCTCACTTGTAGTTTCAAGTTACCAACAGTTTTTCACTCTAAGATAGGAAAACCGCTATAATGTGGAAACTAGAGGTGAAGCCACATAAGACAGAAAATGTTTACAAGGAAAAACTGTCAGGTTCATTTAAATGAAATAGCTTTCTATATGTATTTTTTTAGATACATTGTCTTTTAGTTTTACGAACCTATGAAGGCAAGTTGGTTTGTATGAGTGTGTGTTTCCGTAAACAATATACAAACAAATATTGGTGAGGGGGGGGGGCTGCTAACACTATCTAATTATTATATTTAGTAAAACGACAATTTTCTGGATGGACTGGGGAAGGCAACAGTATCTGGGGAGTGTGAAAATGGAGCTTGATAAGTCATTTATACTAGTATGTAACAAACTACCATTAAATAGAAATATAACATCTGCGTAGTACTCAATCACTGACAGTTTTTGCAGCTTTTAAATAGATGTTTGCCAGACTTTATTTTGTTTTTGTCCCTATGGATGTGACTTTCACCTGCCTCTCCTCAATGTCCATTTTAATGAGCTTCTTCCAGCACTTGGCTTGGAGGGCGGGGAGAGATTTATCAGCACTGGCTTGTGGCTACCCAGCTCCATTTCCACTCGTTACAGCAACATTTGCTTACCCAGTTCCATTCCCACTCTTCTCAGCAGAATTTCCCCAGCTTGTCTCTCTCTGAAGCTTACACTGTTCCATTAGCTTCCATTCCCGTGCTGGTCTATTGCAGTAGCATTCCCCAGCTCGTCTCTCTCTGAAGCTTAGTCAGCTGCCGCTAGTGAGGGAAAATGAAATAAATTAAGTTCCATTCCATTTCCTCCTTGTGGCTGGTACCAGAAATGCACGCAATGTTATTCTTTGAGCTAGCGGAGCTCAATTCCGACTAGCTAGTAGGCAGTTATACAGCGCTGAAGTCAGCTCAAAACGCCGGGAAGGGGGATTCCAAAACAGCAGCCAGGAAATCAGAAATGAAGGGATGGCACTCCATGTTTTGGACCCCATAACTCGGTAAAAACAGAGTAATTCGGTACAGTTGGGAGGTATGCCCAGCATCATAGCCAACATTGGATTGGTTTGTTAAAATCCAGTCAAGAATGGATAGTCTGTTGGTGTGCTTGTCAATGCGTGTGGGGTGGTTAATTTTTTGAAGACATTGTACAGGTTTATAAAGTTAGTAAGGGGGTTAGAAGAGCATATAGTAAAGGTTAAAATCTCCATGTAAATAGTTTCATGGCTGAAGTTGGTAGAGGCCTCATTCAAGGAAGTTTTCAATATTCTGGAGGTTATTAGCAGGAGGCAGGTAAATCGCTATAAAGATAATGGACTTATGGTTATTCAAATCTAGGCGTGCTACTGAAACTTCTGAGTTAGGGACATCAGGTGGAGCAGAGTTAAGTTGTGCCAATTAAAGATCACCTTTAAACAAAATGGCAATCCCACTGCTACATCTAGATACTCTATCAGTTCTGAGAATGTTCCAACCATTGGGAAGAAATTCTTCAGATTTAACAGGAGGCTTAAAACCATGTTTCAATAATGACAGCTATATCAAGGGAGTAAAGGGAAATAGCAAGAAATTCATGTACTTTATCAAGCTTCTGAGGTTGAAGTTAATGATGAGAAGGTCAGAGTTACTTTTTTTTTTTTTTTTTTTTAGGAATTAGGTGTGGAGTTAGGGGAGGTGTCGAAAATGGATTTGGGGGGTGGGGTAGAGAATGTGGCAAGGGTTGGGCTTGGATTAGGATGGATGTCACACTGGAGTTTATCACATGGGTAAGACATCTTAGTTTGGGGAAAAGGGCTAGGAATAACAGATCTAGCAGAACAGGGAGAAAGATGATGGGTTTTACTAGAGGCATAGTAAAGAAGGTAGACTGTAGTTAAGGCCGGGGGTAATAGATCATAGACAAAGTAAAGAAAATCTTACCATAACCATAGATGTTCTTCTCTTCCATGTTGCAGTATTCTGGACTCTTGGGTTTCCTTCTCTTGCTACCCAAAAGTCCAGCCAGTATACAAAAGCTTCTGGTCACTGTTCGGTACGTGGGATGTCTGATGTGGCTAGGCAAACGTGGGCCATAAAAGTGACGTCTGCACACACCAGACCTCAGAACTGAGCTCCCCAGTCAGACCCCAGTCTCAGGAAAAACTGTGCATGTCCAGTGCCATCCAAGAAGGGACCATTATGGGAACAGGCGAGGAAGGAGGGAGGGAAAAATACTGCAACATGGAAGAAAAGGACATAAATGGCTATGATAAGATTTTACACAATTATTCTATGTCCTTCTATCCACCGGTTGCAGTATTCTGGACTCTTGGGTGAGGGCCAGTGCTCAGTGGGAAGTAGAAGGTGGTGGCTTGGAACTATTCTCCAAAATCCATGGAGGACAGCCCTAGCAAATCCAGCAATGGATTTGGAAATTTGGTCCAATTTGTAATGCTTGGTGAATGCGTGGACAGATGTCCATATAGCTGCCTCTAAAATGGTGGCAGTGTCTAATTCCTTAAATAAAGCTCCTGACGAAGCCATAGCCCTAGTGGAGTGTGCTTTAACTTTGGACCCCAAGGATTTCCTATGGTATGCATATCAGAAATAAAATGCCCTGGAAATCTAGGCTGAAATTGTCCACTTTGTCACAGCTTTCCTTGGGGCCCTGTGGTGGAAGGAGACAAAACAGCTGGTTAGATTTTTCTGATGGACTTAAGTCTTGTCCAAGTAGAACCTAAGCTGTCTATGCACATCAAGGGAATGCACGACTCTCACAGTCACTCTGAAGATATGCAAATTAGGTAGGGAGGTGAATAGCTTGGTATTTACCTTAGACTTTTTGATCCGACAGCTGGAACGGCAGAAACAGCTGGCGTTCGACTGGCTGCAGAGAAGTTCTGAGGTCTGGTGCATACAGACGTTCTGAGGTCTGGTGCATACAGACGTCACTTCTACGGCCCTGTGTTCCCTTAGCTATGTCAGACATCAAATGCACCTAGTAGTGACACGAAGCTTTTGTACACTGGCTAGATGTTTGGGTAGCAAGAGAAGGAAACCAAAGAGTCCAGAATACTGCAACACGTGAAGAGAATGACCAAAGGTTTATTTTTTTATGAATACCTCTCACTGCCCATGTTGTTTTTGTTATGCTAGCTCCACAACATACAGGGTGAAAGAATGCGTTTAAACTGAAGAAAACCAAGCATTACTATATACTGGATAAAGAAATGTAATGCGCCTCTAACTCAACAGCTTAATTCTGTGCAGAACATGCCATTGTCATTCTATACCTCTGCAAAAGTTCTGCATTCCTCCGGACCAGTTTAAGACTTCTTTTCTGTCCACTGAGTGCACAATGGGAACTCTCACTTGCTCACTCTGGTCCCCTACCCCCATTCCCACCCACCCCCACATCACTCATTCATCCTAACCAAACCACACACCCCATATCCTCAACCTATCACTGTCCTCTACATCAGAAGTCACTACTTAATCAGCTCCTCCCACCTAGTAATTGTATATTATCATCCCCACCCTATCGGTTCTTTCCCCAGCTTCTCAAAGCCTCCACTACATCCCTTTCTCATCACCTCACTACTCATACCACCACTCCCTCCTCCACTAACCCTCCTCCTAAAACCCAATATTAAGTTTCTCTTATACATACTATTCATCCTATTACTACTAAGTGCTCTCTTCCTAACACCCAACAACCCTCCCATAATCTACTTAAAACCCCCCACCTACCCTTTAACAAACCCACCTCTATCTGACCTCTCTCTCACTTCGACATAGCACCCCACATCTACAACTCCAGAAGTATTGAACTATTCCCATATAGACAATACCTCCACCATGCTAACCCCTCATTAATACCACTAAACCACCACCTATACCCCACAAAGATCCCCCAAGTACAATAAGAAATCTAATCTTCATTTATGTGGAGACATACACCCCAACCCTGGCCCTACTCTCACCCAACAAAACACAGCCATCAAAAATAACTTCCCCAAACCAAAAATAAATCAGACCTCACCTCTACTATCCAACATATCCAAAAAGAGCTCTGACATCCTCCTCAAAATTTAAACCTCAGAAGTCTCAAACAAAATACATGAAGTCCACACCACCCTATCACTACACACTCCTGACATTGCTGTACTAACTCAAACCTGGATTAAACCCCACAAACAATAATGAAATCATTCCCCTTAGCTGCAACATCATCAGATAAGACACGACAACAAAACAAGGTGGGGAGCAGCAATTCTATATAAAGACAGTTTCGAAAAACTGCAGGTACACATCCCAGATATTGACAATACAGAACTCTTAGCATCAAGTCAAAAAAACAACAGCAAACATAGTCTTACTACCTGTATGCATACCACCAAATAGCAACCCCTCCACAACAGAAAACTCTCTCTCATGGACCTCAGTCACATTAGGCAAGAAACTACACTAGCTGGTATTTCAATGCCTATTGACAAAACCTACTCATCAGATAACGCCTCAGACAATATCAACCTTCATGGTTTCACCCAAATGGATTCATTCACAAACTAGAATTGACAAAACCAGCAACAAACAATACATTCTTGACTGAACCCTGACTAACAAATCCTCTCTAAGCCACCTTTCAGGTAGTCAACCTGATAGCCTATGTGACCACCTACTAACCTTCTTTCTAAGACACCGCAGCTCACCCATAAAACCACAAACATATAAACAAATACACAATACAAGACAATTCTCCACAGACACCTTTAAACAAATACTACTAAGCTGTAACTGGTCCCCAATAAAATACCTTCCACTAGATGTAGCAGTCAATTATTTCAATAACATATTTTTTGATGTTCTACACACACTTGCCCACATCAGACACAGAAGAACAAAAACTAACAACTGCCCATGGCTCTCTAAAGAGACCAAACAGCTACTAAAAAAAGAGAAACTCTGGTCTATACATATAACTAACAAATCAAGACCTTCCCTAAACACCTACCGCCACATACGAAAGTTGGGCAAAAAGCAAATCAGAGCTAATAAACTGTACTATACAAAAATTCAGTCCAAGTACCAAAACAACCCACAAAAATTCTGGGCTTACATCAATCAGCTTATCCATCCAGGGCACACCCCTACCCCATCCCCGAATATCAAAAACACAGAAGAAAGCATAGCACTCCACTTACTCATTTTTCATAAATTCCATCCTCTCACTCAAAAAAAACAAACATAGTAGGGAGGGCGATTTGTTGCAGGCTATCACCAATTCACCTACCAGTCTCTCTTAAACCCATCCAAACAAGTCCAATAAAGAAATTGCTAAGCCAACTGAAACTCACAACCCTTGTTGCTGACAAGCTACCAAATGACCGCATCAAATTAGCAGCTGTCACCTGCTACTGCTACACAGTTTCAATACTGATCAATAGATTTAGGACCGAACAGTATGTACCTAAAATCTGTAAAAACTTCCTAAGTAATCCCACTCCACAAAGGAGGCTCCTCAATACATCTAACTATAGGCCAATATCTATAATACCTCCTCTTTCTAAAAATCTTAGAAAAAAAGTGTGTCCACTCTCAAATGATGCAACACCTGCAATCTAATAAGCTCCTTTCCCACACACAACACCGATTTCAACCAGATCATAGTACCACCACGGCATTGCTCAAATTTACCACTACTGTCAACCAACTAAAAAACAGTGGCCAAATGGTTGCCTCAATGTTTCTCGACATGTCAAAGGCATTTGACACAGTGCTGCAAGCTCATGTAGGAGTTGTTCATGGATCACTTGACATACCTAGAAACACTCATTTGGTTCCAAAATTAACTCTCTGACCGCTATCAGTCAAATGGCAAGATGACCTCTGTCCCCCACTTCCTATTACAGGTGTTCCACATGGCTCAATTCTTGGGCCTCTGCTCTTCACAGTTCTGACCAATAACCTACACAAAGCTACTAACCTTGCTTCCATCATACAATATGCAGATGACTCCACTGTCATCTGTACCACACCTACCCTAAAACAACTACAAAACAACGCTCAAAATTCTTTTACTGCCATCAAGTCTCTCATAAAAATACCAGCTCATCCTTAATCCCAACAAAACCAAAACTAACACTGTTCCCCAACCAATGCCACAAAACAAACTCACCCAACCACCCAACCATGAATTTTACAATCACCTCATTTAATCACACTTTAATTAAACCCACCTCAGAAACCAAGCTACTAGGTATCATTCTAGATAAGTTAAAATTTGACAAACCTATATCTCATGCCATCAAAAAGGCCCACATTAGATTAGATTTCCTTTACAGAATAAAACCATTCTTAAAATCTTCCAGACAAGCTACTGCCAGGACCCACCTACTATCCACTTTACTCTACGCCTCCCCTATATTTACTAACCTCAAAAAATCAGACTTAAGCAAACTTGAATCATGCTACCAATAAGATAACCAGATTTGCTGCTAACCTGACCCATAGAACCCATCATTGTCTTGTCTGAAACAACTCAAATGGCTGGAGCTGCCCATCCTACTAATCCTAAACCAACTTACCATAGCCCATTCCATAGTTTATCTACCAGACAAATGTCCATTCCTACAGGATTGTAGGATAAACCCACCTCAATAGCAGGACTTTATAATCCTCAAAACAAAACTACTACTCGAAGTTACATAATCCAACAACTTTGGAGACTCGCTATATATTCTAACTATTGTAACTAAATCATGGAACCCCCAGGTTGAGAACATATTAAACACAGCAAACCTAACTTTTGCATTAAAACTCAAAGTTCCACCCAAATGACAACTGGTTGCTCCTGCTCCTCACCAGGCTGAACCATTTCTCCCTCCCTCACCCATTGCTGGCTTGCTTGGCTGATTTCTCCACTGTTCACTGATATCTCTGTGCTACTGAAGATGGCGGCGTTACTGTACCCGGCGATACTATCCTCTCTCTCCTCACTCTACTTTCAGATAAATTCAATTTGCTTACTTGTCCCATGATGGCTATAAGTATAACAACATTAAACAAAACAATTTGCTATGTATTTCGTTAAATTTTTATGGCTATATCTGAGACACTACTCATGTTGTATATTAAGCAGTTGTTATCTCGAGTTTACACTACTCCACTGGAATGTTTCTTGATAGTGTTATTAACTTAAAATGGAATGTGTTACGTAAGGTGTGCCGGAGCGGCGGGGTGTGGGGTGCAGTAGAGCGTGTTTATTACTAACTGGTGGTTTAACTATGATAATATGTTGTCGGAATATATGAGTGATTGGGCTTATTACTATCATTTCTCTAATATGTTTGATGGCTACTGTTGATTGTTAAAATTAATGACCGTTATGTTGTTATTAGTGTGGAGCTTTTCTCCTCGGGTTTCTGCTGAAAATTGGCAAATTTGCTCCAGCTCAGACTTCTCGTAAACTAAATGTTAAATAAATAAATAAAATATAAATTTTTATAAAGCTGTAGTATTGTTCACTAAATTTCTAAGATTGAGCACTAGGAGGGCAGGATTTAACTTGTGAAAAGAAGTTTGTTTAATAGTATTAGGAACTTTTCATTCCTTTACAATTTAAATGAGACTTTTAATGATAGCTTTCAATTATCTTGGGTTAATTGTTCATAGGACTGAACACTAGAGGGTAGTATTTAATTTTGCTGATTTCTATTCAATAATACTACAATTTAGTCAAACCAAATCAATAGATAGTTAAAAATTAGGAATAACAGATACATTTATATGTTTGTATCTGCTTTTTGACATAAATAAAGATAAATACACATTGAGTCTGATAAGAATAGTGTGTAGGAGATGTATATATATAGTCATGGGTCATATATATATAGTATAGCTAGCTGAAAACTTATCACGGGGTGTAATGAGATTCCCTAAAGCTTGTTTTCTGTAATGGGATAATTGCTTTTAATTAATTAAGTGGATCAGGAAGGTATAAAATAGGAGCAAATGTGAAATTAATTGATGTCTGAAGTATAGTCCTAAGATGTGGGCTACCAAAAAACACTGTGATTCTTGTTAATGTGTTTACTTAATTTTGCTTGTTGCTCCGGAGCATATTTCATTTTGTGCAGTTCTACATACCTTCTGTGAATATACAATACCAGGGATTATATTTAGGGAAAGACATATAATTTTGTGGATCCCGGGTTTGCTTTGTGAGTACTACTTATTGTCCGCATGCTTCTACGTTGCCTGAATTAACTTAGGTGTATTGGAGCTGACTAGTGAAATACCATTGTTTATTTGTGTGTTAAATGGTATTATCAACATGAAAGCATAATAGGGTATCAATGATATATCACATTTCACAGTCTTTGATATTGTACAAGGATAACTTTTTTCATATACCGAATGCTATTTCATACTGGAGGATGGGATGTATACAATATATTTTTCTGGAACATAAAGAAGACGCGATATCAGAGTATATATATGGATATATAAGAGAAAGATCAAAGTGGTACAGTGTATATATATATTTCTGT